>NC_025998.2:28635209-28791888 GCF_000442705.2 Elaeis guineensis | reverse complement strand
GTCAGCCCTAGTATTTTCCAACCTTGGGATCTGTCTAATGTTGAAGCCGCTAAAGGCGGGAGTGAGCTCCTTTACCTTCTCAAGGTATTTGGCCATACTGTCCTCCCGTGCTTCGTAATTCCCACTGACTTGCCCCACCACCAGTTGAGAGTCACTGTGCACCCGAAGCTGACTTATTCCCAGCTCTCTGGCGATCCTTAGTCCTGCGATCAGAGCTTCATATTCTGCTCCATTATTTGTTGCGGGGAACTCGAAACGCAGAGCGTACTCCACGATGACTCCCTCCGGACTGACCAAGATCAGGCCCGCACCTGCACCCGACATGTTGGAAGATCCGTCCACATAGAGGGCCCAAAAGCGATTAGCGGGATCGGCCTCTTCTTCGGGGGAGTTCGGTTGGGACTTCGGGTCGTCACCTTCGCTTTGTTCAAGTTCAGCCTCCTCTGGGATGGTACACTCTACTATGAAATATGCCAGTATTTAGGCCTTCACTGCTGGCCTGGGTCGATAATTGATGTCGAATTCTGTGAGCTCGATCGCCTATTTCACCATCCTCCCGGAGGTATCCGCCCGGTGCAAGACCGTCTTGATTGGTTGGTCGGTGAGTAGTGTCACGGTGTGCCCTTGAAAGTAGGGTCGGAGTCTCCGGGCTGCAATCAACAAGGCGTAAGTTAATTTCTCTAATTTGGTATACCTGGTCTCGGCGTCCCTCAACGCACGGCTAACGTAGTAGATCGGCCGCTGGACTTTCGTCTCTTCTTTGACAAGGACGGCCGCGAGGGCCATGGGAGAGACCGTCAGGTATAAAAATAGCTCCTCCCCAGGCTCAGGCTTTGCTAACAGCGGGGGTGATCCAAGGTAGCTTCTTAATTCTTCGAACGCCGTTGGCACTCAGGGGTCCAACAGAAGTTCTTCGACTGCTTGAGGATTTGAAAGAAGGACAAGCACCATTCGGACCGACCTTGCGACGAAGCGATTAAGGGCCGCTATCCTCCACGTGAGGCACTAACCTCTTTTATCGACTTTGGGGTGGCCATCTTCTGGATGGCATGAATTTTCTCTGGATTGGCCTCGATTTCGCATCCTGATACCATGAAGCCCAGGAACTTTCCTGAGGTTATGCCGAAAGTGCATTTAGTGGGTTCAGCTTCATTCTATATTTTCAGAGAGCGTCGAAGGTCTCCTCGAGGTCGGCGACATGATCTCTGAAAGATTTGCTTTTTACGAGCATGTCGTCCACGTAGACCTCCATGTTACGACCGATCTGCTCCTTGAAGATTTTGTTCACCAACCGTTGATAGGTTGCGCCCGCATTCTTGAGCCGAAAGGCATGACCCTGTAACAGTAAAGGCCACGATTAGTGATGAAAGCTGTCTTTTCTTTGTCTTCTGGTGCCATTCTAATTTGATTATAGCTGGAGAATGCATCCATGAAGGTGAGGAGCTCATGGCCTGAGGTTGCGTCCACCAGTTGATCGATTCTGGAAAGGGGGTAGCTGTCCTTCGGACAGGCCTTATTCAGCTTTTTGAAGTCTATGCACATCCTCCACTTGTCGTTTGCCTTTTTGACCAGGACAACGTTGGAAATCCAATTAGGATAATTGACTTCCTTAATGAATCCGGCCTTAAGGAGCTTATCCACTTCCTTGGCTATCGCCTTCTGCCTCTCTGGAGCATGACTTGGATTTTCTCTTTCGTCGGTCGATGTTTTGGATCGATGGCCAGATGATGCTCCATGACTTCCGTGTAATCCCCGACATGTCTGCTGGAACCCAAGCGAAAACGTCCGCATTCTTTTGTAGAAAATCAATGAGACGCGCCGCACCTCCTCCCCTAGGTTGGAGCCATCATTGCTACATGCTCCGGTTTTCGTCGTTCAAAGGGATTGGTACCAGATCTTCATTGGGGCACCCCTCTCTTCGGTGAGGTCATCGCGAGCGTCCAGTCCATCGACGGGGCAGGAATCAGATTGATCGCCTCTTTGCAAGGCTATATTGTAACAGTGTCTGGCCAGGGCTTGTCTCCCCGAACCTCTCCGTCCCCTGGTCGGTGGGAACTTAACTTCAAATGGTAGGTCGATACGAGGCTGGAGAGCATTGAGGCCAGTCGGCCGAGGATTGCGTTGTAGGCGGACGGCGCCTTCACCACCAAAAATTCACCAGAGCCCTGGATTGCCTTGGATATTGATCTGCGCCACAGTCAAAGTTATTATTCCTTCCGTCGGAAGGCGTCGCCGGTAAACCCTACCAAGGGGGAGCTAATCGCCTCAGATGACCGTCAAGAGTGGTCATTCTTGAAAAGGCATCGTAGAACAAGATGTCAGCCGAACTTCCATTGTCGACAAGAATGCGACGGACGTCATAATTTGCTATATTCAAGGAAACTACGACCGGTCGTTATGAGGGAATTGGACTCCTTGAGTGTCTTCTTCGGTAAAGTTATGGGCTCTTCAGTCTTTTGTCGCTTGGGGGATACAGCGGTATGTTCGTCATTTCCTCGGGATCCTCCCGAGATGGTGTTGGCGGAATCTGTCGGAGGCCGATCGTCCGGCCGCTCCATGCTGGCAACCATAGCCGGAGAATGCGGGGCCGGGAAAACCAAAGGCGTGACCGGGGTCGGGATATGGCTGCGGAGGCCATGGGTAACTGCCAGATGCTTCGCGAGAAGGCATCAGGCAGGATCCCATGGGGGAAAGAAGGAGTGGGTGTCGGAGAGACGATCGGAGGGGTTCCATTGAGCGCTCCTTTAAGAACAAGGGTACTGCGGAGTTCAGCCCCTTCCTCTAGCGCCAATTCTGTTGGTGCAAAAATCCGCTTGCGCGGAGAAGCTGGAGTCGAGGGAGTCGCGGTCGCCGTCGGGACCTGCAAAGGAAGTCTAAATCGGAGGTGGGGTTGCTCCAGCAAGACCCTCCGACGCTCAAGTCAATTCTCTGCCTCAACAAGAATGGAGTGCTCGAACAGAGAATTTAGCAGAGTTTTGAGGTAAAAATGAGAGCTTAAGGAATAACGTATCTGGAGTTTCCCTTTTATAGACGGAGGGGGCAACAGATTGATGGCGACGCCTGTAACCGTCTGATAGTGTGCCGCCCAGAGTCAGGAGGAATTTATTGCGGAGGGTAGTGGAGTGGGATCGTGGCTATTACCGTGGCTCGCCATGTGGAATCAGTTACGGGGAGTGGAGCGGCATCCGCTGTCGTGACTCGTCAGGGGGGTGGAATCGCACGGGATCCGCCGCAGGAAGTGGAGCGGACTCGTGGCCGTTAATACGGCCTGTCAGGGAGTAATGGAGCCGCGTGGGGTCCGCCGTAGGGAGTGGAGCAGTGTTGTCCATTACTGTGGCCTGCCAGGGGGTCCAGACTTATCGGTCGAAGTTCGGTTGGAGTTGGTAGCGAGGTCCGGCACCCGTAGGAGTTTGGACGAAGTCTACTTGCAGTCGGGGTCGCGGGCGGAGTCCGGCTCCCGTAGGAGTCCGTGCGGGGTCTGTCTGCTGCTGTTAGAGTCGAGGGCGAAGCCCGGCTCCCGTAGGAGTCCGGGTGGAGTCTGCTTGCGGTTGAAGTCGTGGACGGAGTCCGGCTCCCGTAGGAGTCCGGGCGGAGTCCGGCTCCCGTAGGAGTCCGGGCGGAGTCCCCTGCAATTAAAGTTAGGTGCGAAGTCCGGCTTCCGTAGGAGTCCGGACGAGGCTTACCGGCAGTTGAGGTTGAAGACGGAGCCCGGCTCCCATAGGAGTCTGGGTGGAGTCTGCTTGCGGTTGAAGTCGTGGGCGAAGTCCGGCTCCCGTAGGAGTCCGGACGAAGTCTTCCTCGCTGCAGAAACTGTGGACGGAGCCCGGCTCCCGTAGGAGTCCGGGCGGAGTCTTCCTCGCTGCCGAAATCGCGGACGGAGCCCGACTTCCGTAGGAGTCTGGACGAAGTCTTCCTTGCTGTAGAATTCGCGGACGGAGCCCGGCTCCCGTAGGAGTCCGGGCGAAGTCTTCCTCGCTGCCGAAATCGCGGACGGAGCCCGGCTCCCGTAGGAGTCCGGGCGAAGTCTTCCTTGCTGTAGAACTCGCGGACGGAGCCTGGCTCCCGTAGGAGCCCGGACGAAGTCTTCCTTGCTGTAGAATTCGCGGACGGAGCCCGGCTCCCGTAGGAGTCCGGGCGAAGTCTTCCTCGCTGCCGAAATCGCGAACGGAGCTCGGCTCCCGTAGGAGTCCGGGCGAAGTCTTCCTTGCTGTAGAACTCGCGGACGAAGCCCGGCTCCCGTAGGAGTCCGGACGAAGTCTTCCTGGCTGCCGAAGTTGTGGACGGAGTTCAGCTCCCCTAGGAGTCCGGGTGAAGTCTTCCTGGCTGCCGAAGTTGTGGACGGAGTCTGGCTCCCGTAGGAGTCCGGGCGAAGTGACGGGGGTTCACAAATAGTTGTTGAAAGTCCGGACGGAGTCTCGCGAGGGTCGACCCTGCCAAGAACTTCGGCCGAGGGAATTTTATGCCCAACAACAACCATAATGATTTGTGATGTGTTCATCATTGATTGAAAAATCCAAACAATATAGTTGACATGGCTTTGTTGCCTTAACCTTTTTGAGCATTATCTTTGCTTTTAAATTATTAGCCAAAATAATCATGTCACCAGTATATTTGTAGTTCAAGGGCTATGTCAATCGAATCATGCAAATTTCAAGATCAAAAGAGACTGTAGGTAAACCGTATAGGCAAAATTGATGTAGCTCGTCATTGAAATGGTAAAAGCTCCTGGCTTCAAAGAAAAAAGAAGTAAAATACATGAAAGCCCACTTCAATGAGTACGGGCTTCTTCTAGACATGTCAATTCAAAAGGCACGTCGGTCGGAGCCTTGGTGCGGTAAAAAGAATGGAGAATGCAAATAGAATTTTTGAATTTTTGCTGATGCATGATTTACTTATGTAAAATTTTATGTAGATAAAAAATATAATTAATTATATAAAATAATAAATATAAAAAAAAATAAAATAATTAGTTATGTTTATTAAAATATGTTGTAAAACATAATTATTGACCAAAATATAGCATCAACAATAAAATCAAAGAATCGATAATGAATGGTATTAATTTTTTATTTTAAAAAATTTTTTTCAATGTAAAATTAGTATTGATAATAAATCTAATTACCTACGCAAAAAGGAAGCATAGGCAATTAGGCTTTATTGCCTATGCAAATTTTACGTGAGTAAATATTTTTTTCAAAATAAAAAAATAATTTAAAAAAAATATTTGCTTACGTAAATTTTATGTAGGCAATAAGTCCTAATTATCTATACTTTTCTCTTATATAGTAATTAGAATAATTACTGACGCACAATTAGCATCAGCAAATGTTTGACAAAAATAAAAAATTAATAAAAAATAAAATCATTTGCCGATGAAAAATTTTGTATCGATAATTATTCTAATTATCTACGCAAGAGCATAGCATAGGCAGTTATAACTTATTGCCTATGCAAATTTTATGTTGGCAAATATTTTTTTAAAATAAAAAAATTAATTAAAAAAATATTTGTTTGCACAAACTTTATGTAGGCAATAAGTCTTAATTGCTTACGCTTTCCTCTTGCTTAGGTAATTAAGTAATTATCGACGTAAAATTAATATCGATAAATATTTTATGAAAATAAAAAATAACAAAAAGTAAAATCATTTGCAGATGTAAAATTTTACATCGGTAATTACTCTAATTACCTACGCAAGAAGAAAATATAAGCAATTAGGATTTATTGCCTATGCAAATTTTACATCAAAAAATATTTTTTTAAAATTAAAAAATTAATTAAAAAAATATTTATCTATGTAAATGTTACAGAGGCAATAAGTCCAAATTACCTATGATTTATACTTGCATAGGTAATTAGATTAATTAACGACATAAAATTTGCATCGAAAAATAATTTATGAAAATAAAAAAATTAATAAAAAGTAAAACTATTTATCGATGTTAATTTAGCATTGCTAATTTTTTTAATTACCTATGCAGGAGGATAGCATAGGCAATTAGACCTTATTGCCTATGCAAATATCACATCCACAAATATTTTCTCAAAATAAAAAAAATAATTAAAAAGTAAAACATTTGGTGATGCAAAATTTGCGTAAGCAATAAGGCCTAATTGCCTACATTTCACTTATACATAGATAATTATGTTAATTATCAATGCTAATTTTACATCAACAAATATCTTATGAAAATAAAAAAATTAATAAAAAATAAAATCATTTGCCAATGTAAAATTAGCGTTGGTAATTAATCTAACTACCTATGCAAGATGGAAGCATAGGAAATTAGGCCTTATTGTCTATACAAATTTTACGTTAAAAAATATTTTATCAAAATAAAAAAATAATTTGCTGACATAAAAGTTACATCGGCAATAATGCTAATTTCCTATACTTCATCCTGCATCGGTAATTTTTTTAATTAATTTTTTTTATAAATATTTTGTTGGTATAATTTTAAAATTTAAAATTCATCTTCATCATTTATTATTTAAGTAATTATTGTTAGAGTATCGTCATAAAAATCCATCTTGATCTAGTAGCTCTAGCTATGTCGATCAATAAAATTTGATTTCAACGATCACGAACGATCGCATAATGATCTAATAAATACAGACTATTGATGGATCTAAAAATTTACAATGATGATCTCAATAATATTTGTAGTGTACTATCAAAATTTTATTTCAATCAAACATCATTATCATAATCAATTTAATATGAAATAATTTTGATCGTTAAATAAAAAATAAGTGATCAAAAGGCCAAACGGCATCCGATTATAAGATAATTTTTTAGATAAATAATCTTTACTACTATTTTGATCATTTGTATGGTGGTGATCATAAAATTCAAATCGTATGTATATGAACGATCTAAAACTATATACTTTTTGATACTCATTTTTAAGATCCTTAAATAATTATATTTGTACTTTTGTAAGAACTACTTAATGTAGATGGTTCATACATGCATGATTTGGATTTTACAATCATCACCGTACAAATGATGAAAATAGTAATAAAAATCATTAATCTAAAAAATCATCTTAATCGGATGTCGTTTGACCTTTTGATCATTCTTTTTTTATTTAACAGTCAAAATCATTCCATGCTAAATTGATCATAATAATGATGTTCGATTGAAGTAAAATTTTGATAGTATACTACAAATATCATCAAAATCATCATTATAAATTTTTGGATCCATCAGTATTCTCTATTTATCAAATCATCATACGATCATTCATGACTGTCGAAATCGAATTTTATTGATCGAGAGAGCTAGGGCTATCGGATCGAGGTAGACTTTTGTGACGATACTCTAATGATGGTTATTTAGATAATAAATAATAAAAATAAATTTTAAATTCTAAAATTATACCTACTATTTACATAACGATAAATTATTTATAAAAAATAAAAAAATTAAATAAAAAAATATTTTTCAACATAAAATTTGCATAGGCAATAATGTAATTGCCTATGCTTATATCTTACATAGGTAATTAGAATAATTTCCTATACTAAATTAACATCAGCAAAAGATTTTATTTTTTTATTAATTTTTTAATTTTAGTAAAATATTTGTTGATGCAAATTTAGCTTAGGCAAATATCCTATTTACTGACGTTAAAATTTATGTCATTAGTTAGGTATTATTTTCAATGCAAAATTTGTGTCGGTAAATAGTTTCGAATAAAAAAAAATCCTACCAAACCCATTCCCTCCACGCATTTTTGTCTCCCGGCCATGCTCTTCCCCGAACCCTATTTCCCCACCGAACCACCACTCCCACCCCCATTTCCCTCTCTCCCTCCCTTTCCCTCGATCATCGCCACTCTCACTGTCGGTCGTCACCGACGTTAGTCATTACCGCAGCCGCCGCCATCGACTGTCAAAGGTTTTTTTTTTTTTGGCTCTACGAGGAAGGGTGGAGAGGGGGGAAGGGGACGGCTGGGGCCGAGGGGGAGGGGAGTGGATGGCCGCCGGGGCCAGGTGTGAAGGATCGGGGGGGTGGTTTTGTTTTCCTGCAGACGGTCGTCAGGGCCTCGGGGGGGAGAAAGTGAACCATTGGGGCCCGAGGGGAGGCGAGGGGATGGCTGTCGGGGCCGGGGGCGGAGGGTCGAGGGGGAGGGGTTGTGCTCCCCCAGACGGCCGTCAGGGCTTGAGGGGCAGGGGAGGGGGGCTAGTCACACGAAGGTCGAGGGCAAACCGTCAGGGCTCGGGGGTGAGGGGATGGTGATTGGGCTGGGGGTGGAGGACCGGGGGGTTGGTTTTGGGTTCTCGCATACGGCCGTCGGGGCCCGGGGGGAGGGGAGGGGGGACTAGTCGCTGTTAGAGTTTCATGATTTCATGCACATAAAAAAAAATTTAAAACAAGTATGCAGCAGAAATTTAAAAATTCAGATTAAATCTGATTTAATCTAAACATGCATTAGATCAAATCTTAAAACCATAAATAGAATCGACATATATGAGATATGATTTAGATATAAAAATAAAATAGAAAAAAATAAATAGACTTCATACCTTGGCATGAGTCAATCTTCACCATGAACTAATGATCATGGATGCTTCCGAAGGTCCCTTAAAGCCACACAAGTATCCGACCTCTACGGGTATCCACACGAGACTTCGATCTGATCAGAAGCTTATTGATCTCACCGGGGTGCTAGCTCCTTTGCAGAGATCATATCTTGAGGGTTGAAAATCTTCTTTTTTCTCAAGACACTCTTAGAGAAGAAGAAAAAATATGAGGATGATGATCTCTACGCTAGAGATCATGAGAAGAACCATTTTTTCTCTTTTCTTCCTAAAACTCATACACCAAATCTCTACACTAGAGATGTAAGAATTTTATCCAATTTTTGGATTAAAAAAAGAGAAAAAATCATGTCCAAACTTGGACAAAATATGGAAGAGAAGATGCCCTAACAACCAACCTTTGGTTGTTTGCAAGAAAGAAGGGATACGGAGCAAATATACCTCACACCATAGACATACATGCCGCGCCCTCTCCCCTTGATTTTTCTCCATGCACAACTCCTAGTTTTTGGCATCTCAAAGTTGATCTATATCATGTCCTAACCGTCCCTCATGACCCACATTTTAAATAGGCAAAGAGGAGTTAGATTTTGAGTAGGAGATAAGAGTCCAAACATCTTTAGACTCTTGATTTTATGCCGCCCAATATCCAAATATTTTGCACCTAGGTATCTCATAGAGAAGAGGATTTTTCCCATGGTTCTTACATGCTAAATGGGAGAGGGGGCATGGAAAAATATGATGTCCAAATCTGGTTGGCGTCGAACCTTGGTTGGCACATGGAAAGGAAGAGTTTCAATCTCATAGGACTCTTCTTTTATGTGGCTAATTTAAACCAATTTAAACTCTAACCAATTTTAATCATATTAAAAATTGATTAGATCCAAATAGATTGAAATTTAAATCTAATTTGGAGCTCAAACTATTTGATTAGATGTCACCTAATTAGAGAAAGAGTCTTAATCCTTTTGGACTCTCTCTTGGTACTTGAATCAAACTCAATTTTAATCCTAATCCCATTAGGATTTGGTGTATCCATGAAGATAAAAATTTTTAGTCCAAATAGAAACTCAAATATACTTATTTAGATCTTAGTCTAATTAGAAATTAAGTCAAACTCAAATCTTAATTCAATAAGGAATCATTCTCCCATGCAATTTGGTTATCTTATAACCTAATTAGATTTGATCAAATCAAACCCATGTTAGGTCAAATTAAATCTAATTTAATTAGGCTTGATGCAAGCCCTATAGCTCAATCAAATTGAACTAATTAGCAATCTAATTGCTAATTAATCTTTCTATAACTCACTAACTCTTTAGCGAGTTACTTATTGCAACTTTTGTATTGGATCAATCATCAATCAAATTGATAATCAAATCCTATCATAATTTATAATCATAATTCAATCATCTGATCAGTCAAAAATTTTTTTGTGCATGACCTCATAGGTTCTATTCTGTCTGATAGTCAGATATATTATAATCTCTATCACAATATCATCAAAACTCTTTTCAATGGATTGGAACCATTCCAACTCTGCCTATCAAGGATCATCAATCATCAGGATGATGCTCGTGAGTCTCACAATCCACTAGTGATACTTAGCAGTATGTAGTGATAATCCAACCGAATAAAAGATGATAAATCTCTGGGTACAGTTAATGTATGATACAGTTCTTTTATCGTAGTCCTGACCAGATGGCAAATTATGGATAAATCGTCAAACATCATCATCTGTCATATGATAGATTCAATCAGCTCGAGTCCATATGTGATTCTCATAAAAATTTTTTTTCATTAATCACTCTGCTATGGTCATAGACTTAAAGATGCAGCTTTTTAAATTTTATAGGACTACTCCCTTCTGCTAGGATCGATAGATTCCATCTAAGTGCACACCCTACTCCTACAGTGGACCAACTGTTGCCAACATCCACTATAAAGACTCATTGAGTCAATATTTATATGTAGTCAAACTCCAGCAGCCTCACTGCGAGCAGCTGTAGCACCACAGCTCAAAAGATCAGTCATACAATTGCAACATCGAGAAAGTCATAAACGAGTGAGCAGACATCCATGTGACTTTTCGTGTTGGTCATGCTCAGTACTAGTTGTTCTCTAACAATCATCTACACTCTTATTCCAGTGTCGCTACATCGCAGGCTCGAGACTCATCTGTTCGAAAGAAGCAATCCATGCACTGGTCTATCAATCACCATCCCCATGATGATCCTATGATCAGGAATAATTTAAGAATTAACCATCAATGACACTTGTCTCAAATTTTTAACTCTTTGAGAATATGTGTCATCATCTTGTTAATCTCTTGGATGATTCATGGACACATAAAATATGAATGATAATATAAATGCCCATAAAGTATAAAATCATATCCTAGAAATATAATATGCATCAGTCGAGATTAACTTCTTAGGCATACATCCAACAATCTCCCACTTGCACTAACGCCAATCTATCATGTACCAAGCCCCATCTTCACAGGACAGGCTTTAGTCTTTGGCTAGCCAAGTGACTTACTAGTGGATTATCCATATCTTATGTAGAGTTTGCTCTCTACACCTCAGTGTATTTTTACTTGAAGTAGTCACGTGTTCTACTGCTCTATATGCTTGGATATCTGATGAGACCTAGGCTCCTTAGCGAGAGCTATGGTGCCATTATCTTTATAGTATAGTGTCATGGTATCTGATGGCATGATATGCAATTCTGCAACTAATATTAGAATCAGAATATATCCTATACATCTATAGTGTACTCAGCTTCCATCGATCGATTATTTGAAATCCTTTCAAGATATCAATATAGGGACACATCCCATGATGTAGACATTCTACCATCAACATTAGACATAAAATCAGAATTGATGTATCCTCCCACTTCTAGCTTTGATCCTTCTCTAAATTAAGAACAAATACTTAATTGTTCTCAAGTACTTAAAGATATTTTTACAGCAATCTAGTGCTCCTAGCCTGGATACAACTGATATCTACTCGTGACATTCACAGTATTAACTATATCAATTCAAGTACATTATATGGCATACATCTATATCCAAGAGGGTAGCAGACCCCTCTTCAAGATTTCTATGCTGAACTCTTTCAGCATCTAATTTTTGTACTTTATCTATGAAAATACAAGCATCCAATTGCATCTATCTTTATAGATTTTTATATTCTCAGAATATAGGACACTTGCTTTATATCTTTCATGGAGAATTCTATATACAACCATATTTTAACGGATGTCAGTATTGGATACCCCCACTGACCCTTTTGAAAACACATAATTCCTTATTTTTGATCAAACAATTTGATCATATCAATGTTCCAACTCCAAGAGTATTGCAGACTTTGTGATCTCATATCATGAGAAGTGAAATCCATAAGCTACTCCATATAGAAATCTTCAAAAGACATCTAGTTAGGAAAGCTATTTCACATTTCTTTCTTGGAGTCGATGTCCAACATCGTCTCATTGTAGATTTTGGGATCATCTCTATATTCCTTATCTCCCATGAGAAATGATTTTTCTCTACATCTTCTGTTAAGCATACCCAAGTACCTTTCAAGAGGATGGGAGATCTTACTATATGTATGAAGTGGAGAAGGAATATATGTGTACTGGTTCACATAAATAGGTTCATTAGATCCTACGGCTCGTTGTTTTTCAAAGACACTCTCTTTGAGCTTAACTTTCCTCCCACTGTTTCATCTTGGTTAAATAATTTTCAAGAAAATAGCATGTCAGGTCACAATCACATTATGATCTTTTCAAAAAGTAGTATTCCAAACTCTTTTAAGATGAGCTTCATAGACCTATCCTCTAACACATCCACCTGCTGTCCTTGACACAGACTGGACATCCTTGGATCTCTAATAACTAAGATTTAATTCTCACCATGCCATATCTCATATGGTATGATAGGAACAAATTTAGAGAAAACCCAATTCAATAGAAATAAAGTATGCTCCTAAATAAATCAATAAATTTCATTATGGATCGGACCATATTTCATATAGTCCCATGACTTTTCTTAATTATCTCGTTGAGCTGAGATATACTAAGAGCAGTCCAATATGAAACTATACCATTTTATGAGATAATCGAAAATTTTTTTTCTTTGGTATTGCATCCTCGATCTGATCGAAGTACCTTTAGAGATTTTTTGATTTGCTTCTCCACTTTACATCTGAATTCTTTAAACTTTTCAAAAAATTTTAGATTTGTATCTCATATACTTATCCATACCATGACTGATTATCGTTAAAGGTAACAAAGTACAGACAACTCCCTTTGTTAGCACATCATATGGGCTGCACACATTAAATGTGTACTAGGATAAGTATCTCAGTGATCTTTTTTCTCTTATCCCACAAGAGTAGCTTGATCATATTTTTTCAAAGAGATGATGCACAAATTAGATATGACTCAACAGTCAATGAGCCCAAAGCCCATATTTCTCTAGTTTGTTAATCATTTCTTCTCCTAGACGACCTAGTCTAAAATTTTATATATACTTAAGGTTTATCTCAACTCTGGATCTCTCAGATCCAATGGCATTCACTGCTTGCTCAATTAAGTTCACATATGCATCACTATGCAAATGATAGAGACTGTCTCTAAAAACTATATCCAAACGATAATCATAAAGGACAGATGCCCATGGCCACAGTGGCAACTCTTATCTTATTGTCAATTTTAAGGATTACTTTCTCAGTCCTTCACCTTTCCATAGACTCTATAAAAATCACTAAAGTCTATAATTTAACTGGGAGAAAAAAAAATCGTAAGGATAGTATTGAGCAATTTCGACATACCTACATAAGGCGTGTCCTTGTTTCTTTAGGCTCTCCAGGTATTTACCTTTGAACTCTTTCAAGATTTTTTTGTTAGCAACAATTTGACCAATTCAAATAAGATGCCAAGATGGTCATTCATATAATAGTTTACCATAAACTATCTATATAAACTAAACAGGAATTGCAAGATCAAATCCACAAGCAATTCCTTACGCATGGTCATGTCAAGCCTTATAAGCTTCTTAATGTCCTTGATCATTATCAAATAATGATCATAGATTGACTATCCATCATGCATCTCATGTGCTGTACGACTCTGATCACCTCATAATATTTGTAGATAAATCAATGTGTCATTAGCGGTGAACATGTGCTCATGCATATGTTGGAGTTCATCTAACATGGACTTCAACATATAGCACCTATTTTTATTGTCATTGTCTATCCACTCATCAAGTATAGCTTGTTAACTTTGGGTTGGACAAGTTGTTAACATCAGAATAATCTGGTAGAGAATATTGCTTTATTTTAAGAATGATTCTTAGGTTTGTGAGCCAGTCTATGTAATTGGTTTCGGTTAAATGATTGATATCTAGGATTTGAGCTAAAGAGTTGGAAGCTAACATAATAAATATCAAAAAATAAATATTCTAGTTAGATATTTGTACTTATTTTATAATTTATTCTAGAAACTTTTAGATGCAAAAGACTCTCACTATTTTATCATATCTCCTACACTCTCCGGGTGGAGAAACGAAAATCCTAATGCGAAACTGGATTTCTAATGAGTGCTACGGTTCCACCGATGCCGTGCATCTCACCTAACAGTTATTGATAATACGAACATCGATGCATGGATAACTCTTTATCCTGATGCTTCTCTAAGCATGTTGCAGCTACTTGGTCTCTAAGTCATGTGGGCTCACCTAACAGTTATTGTCTGCACTTCTTAGTTAAGTCAGACCCACCGTTCACAAGCAGGTGTAAAGCCGTCATTGGATCCCTCACCTAACAATTATTGGGTCCAACTCTATCTTCACTCTGGAGCAACTCTTTGCTAATAGAGTGGTTGCGTGTTCCCAATGCAACTGAACCACGGTGACTAGCTGAGAATAATAAACGTCGATAGCACGCCCGCACATATACAATGATGGAAGACCATTCGACTTAATATTTATGAAGAGATTTTAGATTTAGATCTCATTTAACCAGTCATCACATGACTGATCTAATTGGCATGAGCTAAATCAAACTACGAAGCAACCAAATTTGAGACTCAATCTTTCAAATTGGTCAGGTAAGTAGAGATTGATGGGGATCCCCCTGTTGCTGTCCTTAGACACTAATAAATCGATCAAATCAGTGAATGAAATCAATTAAATAATCATATTTTAATTACTTATCTTAGACACTAATTGATCCAAATAGGTTAACTTAGGTGAATCAGATTCGAGCCATAGAGCCGAATTAGATCCATAAGTTAATCGATTCTATATATGGATGTCAATCAATTCGATCAACAATAATTGCATGATCTTTAAGCTCTATTGATCTCACCCTAATCAATATTTGATTCGATTTGATCAACTGCTAAATTGATTTAGACCCAATATGATCAAATCAGAAACTCTAAATGTAATCCAATTACATGACCTAATTTGATCTACCCATGACTAATCCTTCATGCACGAACACTAATTTCAGATCTTAAATATTAATTTTTAGATCTAAATTTTTTATATAAAAAGTATATTTTGATCTCGAAATAATTTCAGATTATACATATAAATATATATCATATATATGCATAAGTTCAGATCATAGAAATAAATTTCAGCCCTAAATATGCTTTCATATATCATATATACAAATCAAAATAGATCTCAAAACTCTTTTTAGATCTAAACAATAAAACATATATCACATATATATTAAAAAAATTATATCTAATTTTTTTAATTAAAAATTTTAACATCATTCTAAAATAATCATTCAGCATAACAAGTTATGCCAGGACAACCTTATGTCAAAACAATATAAAAAACTTTCAGATCTGAAATTTTTTTCTATAAATTTTAGATCTAAATCTTAATCTCATGCATATGATGTGGCTCTGATACCACTATTGGAGTTTTATAGTTTCATGCATGCAAAAATTTTTTCAAAACAAGTATACAGCAGAAATTTAAAAATTCAGATTAAATCTGATTTAATCTAAGTATGTATAAGATCAAATCTTAAAACCATAAATAAGATCGACATATATGAAATAAGATTTAGATACAGAAATAAAATAGAAAAAAATAAATAGACATCATACTTTGGCATCAGTCAATCTTCATCATGAACTGATGATCATGAATATCTTCTGAAGGTCCTTTGAAGCCGCACAAGCATCCGACCTCTACAGATATCCATATGAGACTTCGATCTGATTAAAAACTTATTGATCTCATCGGGGTGCTAGCTCTCTTACAGAGATCGCATCTTGACGGTTGAAAATCTTCTTTTCTTTCAAGACACTCTTAGAGAAGAAGAAGAAATAAGAGGATGATGATCTCTATGCTAGAGATCATGAGAAGAACCCTTTCTTTTCTTTTCTTTCTAAAACCCATGCACCAAATCTCTACACTAGAGATGTAAGAATTTTATCCAACTTTTGGACAAAGAGAAGAGGAAAAGTCATATCCAAACTTGGACAAAACATGGGAGAGAAGATGCCCTGACAACCAACCTTTGGTTGTTTGTAAGAAAGAAGGGATAAGGAGCAAATATACCTCACGCCATGGACATACACGCCACGCCCTCTCCCCTTGATTTTTCTCCATGCACAACTCCTGGTTTTTGACATCTCAAAGCTGTTCCATATCAGGTCCTAACAGTCCCTCATGACCCACATATATATATATACACACACACACACACACACATACATACATACATACATACATATATATATATATATATATATATATATATATATATATATTGTGTTATTGTTAAAGTGAAATGAATTTGATTCAGGCATATGTGTGAATGAAGAAGGTAATGTACATTATAGATATTTATTTGTGTACAGGTTTATAAAAAAAGTTATAAAAAATTACTATGAAAGTAATTATTTTTTTTGTAAAAAGGATAATTAGCGATGCAAGAGAAGCATAGGTAAAAATTTTTAGCGACGTTAATTAGTGTAGGTAAATAAAACGTAGCATCGCCAAAGGATGTGTCGGGATACTAGACGTGCCACCATTAGCGATGCTATAAAATATTTACCGACACTAATTAGCATCGCTAAATGGTGACATAAAATAAATATAGGTAAAGATCTTTGGCGATGCTAATAATCATCGGTAAATATCCATTTGCATCGCCAATGAGCATGCCGAGATACTGGATGTGCCACCATTAGCGATGCTAACTACAATTATCGATGTTAGTTAGCATTGTTATCTTACTTATGCTTAGTTTACATCGCTAAATATAATATTAGCGATGAAAAATAAGCATAGGTAAAATAAGCATCGCTAAATGACGATATTAGCTCCCCGATTCTGGCACATCCTTTTGCGATGCTACTTAATATTTTCTGACGCTATAGTGACATCGCTAATAATATTTGACGACGTATAATTAGCGTCACCAAAAATACATTTGGTGACGCTTGATAAGCATAGGTAAATTGAATTTTTTTCGATAAAATTTTTGCATCGCTAAATATATATTTGTCGATGTTTTTTAAGCATAGCTAAATTGACTATCGTCGATACTTTCTTTTTACATAGATAAATGTAACTAACTATGTTTTAATTAAGCATTAGGAAAATCAAATATTTATCGATGTTAAAAATAAACATCGGCAAATGGAATCAACGACCCCTATTGCCAATACTTATTTGACGATGCTTTTCATGTTGATAGTTATTTTTTATGATATTTTTTTTAAATTTAACTATGCTTTATTTGTGTAGCTAATTACCTTATCTCTTTTAGTGATGGGCGGACTTACCTCGTGGCTCGCACTCGGTTGGGCGCCCGCTCACTCTCCATGGGCTTCACCAAAGCCGGCCGTTACTGGGTTCGGCCTGGGTCTCACGCTATATCTTCTAATGTTGGACTTTTACTCATTGCGCTTAACGCGTACCAGGTTTGGCCATGATACACGTGTGTGTCTAAATAATAAATATTTCATCAGATTTGGTTTTATGAAATTGTAAAATTAAGACAAAGTATAAACATAATGTGAATAATACGAGGGTTTGAGTTTAAACTAGCTGTCAATAGTATTTAAATAAAACTAAGAATCATGTAACAGATTGATATAATTTCCAAAGCATAAATGAGTGATAGAAACAAATATGAGCTCAAAGGACCTATCAAATATCAAGTTATCCAAAGGCATAGACATTGCCTTGAGCAGTGGCAATGACTGAAACCTCTCTTTTATCTTCTTCTCTTCTTTTTTTTTTTTTTTTCAAAGAAACCGGTGACTCAAACTTTGAAACAAAGGGAAGTGAGGAACTAGATGGATTAATTTCTGTAAAGGACCGGAATATAAGCAAAAAGTATCCTATATAAACCTTAGCCGATACAAAACGTGACTTTGATCATCTTAAAGCATCCTCCCAGTGACGGAGCCCTAACCATGCATGACCTGCTCAGCTCATTTTCAGATGCTGTTGGAAAGAAGTCCTTCCCATGGCCTACTAATCTTTATTGGCCAGAAATATAATTGGGATGGTGCATCCACTTTGACATCCATTGATTCCCCAAGTTACCCAAGGCTTAAGTTTCGCAGATATTCTCATTATCACGCCAAAAGGTTAAAAGCACCAAAGGATGCTCTATCAAAAGTACTTTACATTTTGCAGCATTGCAAACTTAAGCCGGTACTTCATTCTCTCCTTTTTTTTTTTTTTTCCTTTAAAAAAACAAAAAAGCTGGCAACTGTCGAAGTGCCTGCTTTTCTGCGTCTTGTCTGCGGTGCTCTGAGCCTATTGCGCCACAGTTCCAAGGAAGGGATACTTCCGCTGTTTGGATCACAACCGACGCAGCTCATAATAAATAAATCGGCCAAATTTAAATCAAAGTCCACGTAAACCCAACTTTACAATCGAATAAGAAGAAAACATAAACTCAACTCAAGAAGAATCCTTTTGAACGTAACCTTTCACACCACTTTTGAACCGTTTACAGACTAGTTCCAAGCACAAACAATGTATATAAAAGAAAGTATGAATGATTGGGATCACAGAAAGAAATCATACATGACTATGACTCTCATCTAATAAATATATTTTAAAATGATTTTCTCTTGTTTCGTTATTGAAAGAGATGGAAAAATTGATGCATACTTTTATAGATCAGTGGGTATGCATGGTGCACTAATGCACCTTTCTGGTATTAACAAGGCTTAGAATCATGCGGGAAATTTCAGTATAATTATATATTTTAAGAACCACTACAGAAGCATCATGCCAATACCAATGCGTGCGAGATTTGAACCCATGTCATTAGTTCAATGATTTTAACCAGCTGAAATTTTCGAGTAATCATGTTATAACACTGAAGATAACATGAGACTGCTCAAACTTAGACCTAAAACTAATTTGGTTCATCCCCAAGTATTAATAGACCAACTCCGCTTCGGGTCCGTTCGATTCAGTTTGGCTAAACGAACAGCTAGTAGTAAGATAGAAGCAAGGTTTCTACCTAGTTAATATTCCTTTCTTCCTCAACCCTAGCAAAAAGGTAAAGGAGAAAAGCTTAAGTATGACCGAATTCTTCCCAACGCCTAGGCCCTTCCAAAGCTCGCTATTCGTCCCACTTCTATAAAAGAGTCCCGTCACCGTTCCATTCACGAGAAACTCACCCTCATCCAAAGTGCCAGCCATGTCGTCCGCGTTCCAGCCACCGCTCCAGACCCAAACCCGATCCCACCCCCACCCCCGCCGGTCCCGGTTACTTGTCCGGGAGAGCCTCATGACCCGGTTCGCCATGTGCCTCTGCTCCGTTCTCCTCTTCGTCCTCCTCGTCGGCGGCCTCATCGTCTTCATCCTCTGGCTCAGCCTCCGGCCCCACCGCCCCCGCTTCTATCTCTCCTCCTTCTCCGCTCCCGCCGTCGCACAGCCGTCGGCTGGCCTCCTCAACTCGCCCATCTCCTTCAACGTCAGAGACCGCAACTCCAACCGAAAGATCGGCATCTACTACGACGTCGTCTACGGCTCGGTCTACTACAGGGACCAGGTGGTCGCGTCCGGTCCGCTCCTGAACCCGTTCTTCCAGCCGCCCAAGAACACGACGCTGGTCCTCGGGACCTCACCGGGACGGCGCCGGCGGCGGGGGACGCGCTGGCGGCCCGGATATCGAGTGACGCGGTGGCTGGCCGGGTCCAGTTCCGGCTCGAGTTGAAATCTGTCATCCGGTTCCAGGTGAAGGCCTGGGACACGCGCCACCATACCTTGCACGTGGAGTGCGACATGGCGGTGGGTTCCGATGGAGACCTCTTGGCTAGCTACAGGAACGAGAGGTGCTCCATCTACTTCTAGTGTTAACATTATATACCCAGCATATGTGATCATCTCGCTCGCGACTTCGCTATCTCACGTTTCTTTTTTTCTTTTTCCTTTTTGCGTAAAACTATCTCAGGTTTCTTCTTGTTCGATTTGTAACATTTGATCGTTTGTACAACTTAACTCTTTGAGCTCAAGAATGCATAAATAACAACGCGTCGTCTCACGAATAAGGAATAATTTGGTATAAACATGGATGTGAGCTCACTGCATCATGATTTTTCATATTTATCTTTTTTTTTTTTTAATATCATGTGATCCATTGAATAGACTCCTAATTTCATTTGATTTTCATAGTTCTTTCCGTCTCTTGGAGAGAGAGATTCATATCCAAGGAAGACAATCAACAAAAACAAGGCATAAATGGATTAATTTTTTGTACCAAAAAAGGATTAATTTTTATATAAAAAAGGAGAAAATATGGAGGAATTCACCAGAAATTTTTATTAGATAATGAAGTAAGTACAGACCATGAAGGGAAAAGAACCCCTACTTCAAACAAAAGATATAAACAGGGGAAAACAATGAAAGAAAGTGAAGGAAGAAAGCTGAGGACACTAAGAATTGAACGCCAGATCAATCCTGTGACGAACCCGGGTCTGACCTTCTACTTTCGAACTCAGAGGTTCCCACAGGGCACGCACTTGGAATAGAGGTCATATTTGCTCAGAGAAAGCAAAGGGTATCATTTTTGCCATGCTCCGAACCCAGCATCTGGGTCGGCCGCATGACACGACTGCACCAATCCTAGAGCGAGATCAAAAAAATCATGTAAGATTTAAAATAAATATAAATTCAAATATTTTCAAAATAATCAAATAAATACTAATCATATCAATCGAGTCAATCCATCAAAATAAATAGTCAATTTATTCAATTATAAATATTCAAATGTCCAATGGTATCAGAAAATTTAACTAAGCATTAAGAGTTCCGATACTCAACTTCTCCCCCAACTCATCCGAACTAGACTTTCAGTCTCTGAGAAAAAAACATAAGAATATGAGCTTTTCCGACTCAATAAGAATCATCGTATATTTACATCAAAATAATAGATATATTTAAAATATATCAATAAGCATATTAAGATGAAATCATAAAAACTTATAACATATATCTGAAATAACTCCAATACTGGCATAAATATGCATCAAATATATAATCAAGAAATAGATCATCACATGCCATCAGGTAAAGTCTTTTATTCAATATTAGTCTATCTGGTTTTAATATCTGTTTCTTCATTTCCATAATTTCAATTTGACGATCTTTAACTTTTCGACTTTGGACTAATCAGGATCATGTGATGATCTTTATCAGATCGAATTTCTGTAATCTTTCTCAAATTGAATTTTTATGATCTTTCTTGAATCAACTTTTCAATATCTTTCTTGGATCAACTTCTTATGATATTTCTCGAATTAAATTCTAAAGATATTTCTTGAAACAAATTCTTATGATCTTTCTTGGATCAAATTTTTGTGCATAAACCTATGGAGGCTGTTCTACATGACGAGGCTAGTCCAAACCATATTCTTTCCATCCCATTATTATATGTTAGTTTCATTAAATCAATTTCAGCTTACAGTGAGATCAAGATAAAAATATTATACCCATATAATCGTACTATCAATCTCTGATACATATATATTGTCGATATATAATATACTCATGTTGAAAGATTGTACTAGAAATAATAGTTTCTCAAATATAACAAATCTATTAACACGAATCTAATGATGCAAAACAAATCATACAAATGCAATAATAAAAATAACATATATAATAGTGATCATGTACAAAGATTCTTATCTCAATCAGTGACAAACTGGACTCACTAAATTATGATATGGACATCAAGAACCCACTCGATGTCCTCCTATCTGATGAATTACTCTCTTATATTATTCAAATTAATATTATAAAATAAATCAAATTAGTCAAATTAAATACCTAGAAACCTCTATTAGGGTTCCTCGGGGTCCACACCCCCATCCATAAAATTTTCCTTCTAGAATTTCTCAAATCCATATAAAAGAGAAAATAATTAATTAATTAACTATTTATTTATTTGATTAACTATTAACTAGAGGAGAGAGAAGCCCTCCCCCTCTCTTTTCTTATTCAAAATAGGGGGTTTCTCCTTCCTTCCTCCTTCCCAACCATCACGACGGTGGAAAATCGGGGCTGGCCACCTAAGCCACTCCTGACAGTGGTGAGACCATGCCCTCGTTAACGGCCATGGCCGATGGGGGTCGATGAAACAAAAGGGTCATGGCCGGTGGGGTGGGGATCGATGGAAACAACAAGAAAAATAGTGGCAGTAGATCCGGTGGCTTGCCCACTCCAAGCAATGGGGAAAAACTCAAAAAAGAGCAGGGTTCAATGGTTAAAACCTCTTACTTAAGTCTGGAAAGGCCTCATGATGAGATTTCGACAATCTCTTCCCTACAGCAACGCCAAGAAGATGCAAGAAATCTTGGATGATTCTTGATGATTTCTTAACCAATTGAGGGTGGAGATCCAAGGGAGAGGGAGGGGACTCTTACAGACGAGTTTTCCTAAGCTAATCCAAACTTTCACGATCTTGATTTTGACAAAATCGAAAGAGAAGAAGACTCCCACATGCAACATGCACATGCCAACCAGGCAGGCCTTGATTATCTTGGGTCGGTTCCAAGGAGCCTAAAGGGTTTTGGGCTATTACATACTCTCCCCTCAAAATAATTTCATCTTCAAAATTAGTATACTAAAAGTTTCAAAGTGCTATAAATATGTGGCCTTTATTTTTACTTCGAGTTCCCATATAGCCTCACTATTTATTCTATGTATAAGTAGACATGGGCATTAGGCCGTGCCTGGCATGGCCCGACCTAAGCCCATTGGGCCAGGGTCCAAACGGGCCATGCAAGGCACAGTCTGTTTACCCTGAACCCCGGCCTGGCACGGCCCTAGGCCTAGGGTCTGGTAGGCCGTGCCAGGCACAACCCATGGCCCGTCAGGCCCACGGGCTTTATGGGTGGTCTTTTTACTTTTTTTTTTCTAAAAAAATATCCCAACCGGGCCGTGCCAGGCATAACCCATTTAAGCCCATTTAGCACCATTATGGACTATGCCAGGCATGGCCCGTTTAATACCGTTATGAGTCAGGCCCAGACCGTAATGGCTAAATCCCTTTTTTTTATTTTTTTGGATTGATAATGGCTATTTTTGAGAAAATGACCATTTTAAACCCCCAACAGCCATAAAACGGCTAATTTGAGAGATATTTTAGAAAAATAAAAATATTGAATTCCTATAAATACCTCCCTCTTCTTTTATTTTTACCACACCAAATCAACTCTCTTCTCCTTCTTTACTACTACTCCTTTTCTAGTAATATTTAGCAAGTGTTCAATTAGTAATTAGCAAGTGTTTAAGTGCTATATAAGAGGAGGATTAGTTTATCTATTGGAGCCTTGGAAATTTTTATTGAGATCCTGAGGAGGAGTGAGAAGCACAAGAGGAAGCTCACAAGTCTCTGCTTACAGCCTACCTCTACTTAATTTTTTTATTTGCATAACTCATATTTAGATATGACATCTTTTGATGAGAGTCATTTGATTATTTTCTCAATTTCAGAGAGAGAAAAAACTACATTCCTACACTCTCTGAAATCAATACTAAAGGTCAAGGCTTTGCCTCTTCTTTCCATAAGAGGACTAGTACTGTATGGAATGACTTTGAAAGAGTTATGGTAGATAGAGCTTTAAAAGCAAAATATAAAAAATATGTCAAATTGTATATTTGTGCAAGTAGTGAGAAAACTGACCATTTGAAGAGACATTAAGAGAGCTATATTATGAGTGATGTTCGTCTTCAAAGCATCCTTAATATACAATGGGGTAGTCTTGTAGGTAGTTTTGCATATGTCATTAAAATCAAAGGAAAGCACTGGTCAAATGGATAGTTAAGGATGAATTATCTTTTAGCTTATGTGAGTTTTTTAATTTTAAAGAGTATGTTCAATTAGCTCTAAAATTCGCTTACAGAAGAACTAATAGACGCACATTTAGAAGAATAGCTATGACTAAATTTTTAGCAATGAAATAAAATTTAATCCAAACTCTCTCTGTCCTAAATTCAAAAGTATTATTAACTTCTGATATTTAGACAATATTTGTTGATAGTTATTATTTTCTTGCTGTTATTAGTCATTATATTAATAATAATTGGCTACTAAATAAATATATTCTTGCTTTTCATACTTTTAATTTTCTACATTCTGGGCAACAAATTTCTAACACTATTTATCAAACTGCATGTGCATATGATATTAATGATAAAATTATGTCTATTACTTTTGATAATACATCTAATAATAATTCTGTTGTCAGATTATTGAAAGACTCATTGCATCTCACTCTAAATAAAAATTTATTACATATTAGATATGCATGTTATATTTTAAATCTCTCTGTTCAATTTGACATGGGTAAGGTTCAAGATATTATTATGAAAATTAGAAATATAATTTTTTTTATTCAAGCTTCAAGAGAATGACTTCAAGAATTTAAGCAAATGTGTGTAGATCATGATAAATATTTTAAAAAATTTAAACTTAATGTAGTTACTCATTAGAACTCGATAAATATAATGATACATGATGCATATCTATATAAAAATTTATTAAGTACATATATTAATGATTATGGATTAGATTTTACATTGATTGAAACTGATTGGAACAAAGATAAAATTTTGAAAAAAATTATAGTTAGTTTTTATAATGCTACTAAAATTTTTTTTGGTATTTATTATCTAGCCTCTTATTTATTTTTACAACAAGTATATCTTATTAGTCAAAAATTTGTATTACATAGATATGATGATATTTTAGAATCTATTATTTATGAAATAGAATCTAAATAGAATAATTTTTGGGATAAGATATATCCTATGCATAACTTAGCTGTCGTATTTGATTCGCATGTTAAATTTAGTAATATTTTGATTTTACTTAATGTATATTATGAAAATATGAATCAAGATCCTGAACCCGCTAAAGCTGAAGTAAACCAACTTCTTCATGATATTTATGCTTTATATGATGATAAGATTCATGGATCTACTGCTTTTCATTCACAAACTTTTGCTTCTTCTTCTAGTACTTTTCGTTCATCATCTGTTTTCTTATTCATTGTACATAGGAGATATACATATACTTCTTCAAATTCATCTTCATCTTCATCTTTAAGTAGTGAACTTGAATTTTATTTACGAAATGATCTTCAATTTGTATATGATGAAAATCAAATAGAAAATCTTGATGTATTAGCATGGTAGAAAATCATAAAAAATCAATATCCTATAATATCTACCATTGCACGTGATATCTTAGCTATGCCAATGTCCACACTAACATCAAAATCTGATTTTAGTGTAAGTCGATGAGTTCTAGATAAAAAGAGGAGTAGGATGATCGGCAAAATAATTGAGATGCTGCTCTACTTCAAAGATTGGTTAGATGTCGAGACGAGACTTCAAGATAAAAGTAGATATAATATAACATCCAATGATGATGACAACATAAACACTACCAATGACGCATAACGATCAGTAAGATTTTCAATTATTAATTTTTCATATTTGTAACTTTTTAGTTCTACCTTTTAATTATTGAGGTGAGTCATCTAAATTTTTTCTCTCTTTCTCATTGTATTCGGAGATCAGGTCTAGCCCCCCTCTCTCTCTTGCACTATTTTGATTGATATTAATAAACCGGTAGGGGTCCATGCCAAACCCCCCATCATTACAAGGTGATTTTTTATTTTTACAAAAAAAAACCCACATCTATTTTTATAAAAAAACTCCACAAAAAAAATTCTTCACGCATGCGGGCCGTGCCGAGCTTGGATCGGGCCGTGTTGTGCCATGCCTAGCCCACGGGCCATGCCATGCCTAGCCCGTGGGCCGTGCCTGCCCAAGCCCTTATGGGCCATGCCGGGCCTGGGCTAGGCTGCAAAACCCTAGCCTAGCCCGGCCCCTTCTAATGGGCATGGCCCATTTCGTGCGGGTCGAGCCATGTAATGGACGGCCCAACCCGTTGCCCATATCTATGTAGAAGCTCACCAATCTTTCTAAGGAGAGACTAACTCAAAAAGATAAGATACATTAAGTCTGATAAATCCCTTGTTCAACAACTCTTGTAATTGCTTTTTCAGTTTCTTCAGTTCTATTAGAGCTATCCGATATGGAGCTTTGAAAATTGGATCAATGCCAAGAGTTAAATCAAGAGAAAACTCAATCTTTTTATTAGGAGGTAACCTTAGCAGATCAAAACATCAAAAAATTTCCTTACAACAGGAATATCCTCCAACCCAAGCTCCCTGTGCGCTGGATGTCTATTACAGTGGCTAGAAATCCTTCACATTCCTTTCCGAGGAGTCACTTGGCATGAATAGTGGAGATTAACATTTGGTGGGAGGAAAGTTTACTCATAAAACTAAACTCTGACTAGCATGAGATTTGGAATCTTACTGTCATTTCAAAGCAATCAATAGTGACATGATATGTTGCTAATAAATCCATCCCTAGGATTAAATCAATATCCTTCATCTCTAGGACTAATAAGTCTACTTTCATCTCTCTATCCTCAGTATCCAGAATACAATCCTTGCAAACTAAGTTAACCAAGATGACATCTCTATTTGGAGTAGAGACAAAATATCATTTTCCAAGGATACAGAAGTCAACTCACTATTCCTCTTAACAGAACTGGCTGGTATAAAGGAGTGGATAGCCCTAGGATCAAATAGAGCATATATATTATTGGATGATATTTTAATCATATCTGTCATATGATTACATGCTGCACATTCGTTATCCTTGGTTAGATGTCTATATTGAAAGCATATATATAACTCACACCATTTGATAGCATATACACTAAAAAGGATAATAAAGGGTCAATTCAATACCTGTCACCATCGAGTTAGAGGCATGGGCATCCCATTGCGTGAGTGCGTAGACTTATCCTTGAGTCTAGGCTTTTGTTGCCCCCCTTCATGTTGCTATTCATCTGGAAATGCTCAATTTGCAGGGACATTCTAAAAATATTGAGGTGCATGTTGCCTCTGAAATTCTTTTCTACTGCGACAAACAATTGCTTTATGGCCTTCCCATCCGCATATATAACACCTTCCTCTAGGCCACATGTAGTCCTACCTAAGATGGGGTCCTTCGCATCTGTAACATTGAATGGAATCTTGAGATTGTGTTTTACTTTCAGTAGCAATCTGGTTTGGTTTCGAGGTCTTCAGCTTGAAAGTTTTGTTGTTTTGGTTTGGAGACTTATTCAATCGATCACTTTTCTTTAAACATTTCTCTTTCACAGCTTCAGCATCATTAAGTCCCTTTTTTATTATTAGACTTTTGTTAACAGCTGCTTTATAGGTTGTTCAGATAATATCATCAATTGTTGAATTTGATTCCTAAGTTCATTTTCAAATTTTCTGGCTCGAACACACTTCTCAGCTATTTGGAGCATATCTAGATAGTTCTTCAAATTTAGCTACATATTGAGCAACTGACATATTGTCCTGTTTTAGTTGGTCGAACTCTCTGAATATTTGGAGTCGGACACTCTGAGAAAAATACCTTTAGTAGAAGATCCTTTTGAATTCTTCCCATGTGAAGAGTGCATCGTCTAGTCCTAGCTTTTCAATCTCCATTTCCTAGCAATCAGCTGCCCACTTTGTAACATGAAGGTGGCGAAAGTGACTTTCTCCTCAGCAGGACATCTCAAGGCATGGAACACTTTCTCTATTGCTTTCAACTAGCCTTCAGCTTCTATGGGGTTCGAGATTTTTGTGAATACTAATGGTGCATACTTCTTGAAATCTATTAAATTGATTTGATGCTTCTACTGATTTTTGGCTCTCTGTTGCTATGAGGGCTATCACTCCTGCCTTAGTTATTCTAAGATCTGCTGCTGTTGTCCCTACTATGCCTTTAATATCTTCCTCTTATCTTCTCTAGCAGTAGCTTATTGTTGAACTAATACTTGCATTAATTGGAAAGTAGTAATTTATTTCCTAGGCTAGATTTTGTTGGAATTGTATCCTAAAGTCAATCGTTTGATGATTATGTTAATTATAAATGTATATGAATTGATCAATAATAAAAGTTATTTGATCTATTTCATCACAAAGTTACATGTTCTAACGAACTCCTCTGTTGTGATGAAGTTCTTAGGATTACCTTAATCGATAAAAAAAGATTTATCGTATAGTCCTAAAACTGATTTGTGATCAAACGATATGCTATTACTAAGACGATAGTGATATCAAGTGTAGGTCATTGTGTACCATATGCATTGGTTGTCCTCGTAATCAAATGGTGTGAAGATACTGGTATGACATGCAAGTGAGATGTAAGAGTATATCTCATTAAACGTGACCAACTGCAGAGCACTCTGCTATCAAGAGTAGCTCGCGAAGGGTATGGGTATAAGTATCCCTCCAACCTGAGATCACCATGGTAACTTATAAACAACTCACTGTACTTTGATACCAGACTAACTGAATTTCTAATTCGGTAACGAAAGATTTTTGAATGCAGTCAAGTACTTATCAAGTCGGTGCCTGAGTCAAGATATGATTGATCCCTCAAATTAGTAGAAGTTAATGTATCAATGTATTTTAATTTAGCAAAATCTGAGCCTGGATAATTCATGCGATAGATTTAAAAGATTGAAATACAATGTGGATGACTTATCTAGGATTGACAATTAAATCTTAGGTCATCTTTGAGCATTAGGGTCAAAAGGATGAATTATACGATAACCATACATCAGTAGATTTTTGAATGTTGCTTCGCCATCATTCGACCTATTCGAATGTCAGGTCTCATTGCTAGATGGTTACATCAATTAGTTCAAACATCTATTCTTATGCTATTGGCTTAGGTTCGAACCTATGGGGTCACACTCAAAAAAATTTTTGACTGATCATGTAGCTGATCAGCGATTGAGAATCGTTCAAGGGTTTAATCATCAATTGATTGATGATTAACTTTATGTAAAAATTATAATAAATTTATTCACTGAGTGTTAGTGAATTAATGTAGAATTAATTAGCAATTAGATTACTGATTAGCTCAATTTAATTGAGTAAAGAAAATTAAATAAAATCTAATTGAATTAGATTCAATTTGATTTGACCCGATAAGATTATGAGATGACCTAATCGCTTAGAAAGAATTATCCCTAATTTGATCAGAATTTTGGTTCAATCAATTTCTAATTTGATTAAAATTTGATTAAAAAATTATGAATCTAATTTGATTAGATTTTATCTATTTATTTGGGCTTAACCAGATGTGATTTGGTTTGGACTCAAATAAGGAAACCAAGAGTCCATATAGGATTGGACTCTCCTTCTCCCATGTGCCACAACTTTTGGATGCCATTCTTCATCATGCACAAGAGGTTTTTGAATGAGATTTCTTCATGCCAAAAGGCCCTCCACCCTCCCTTTCTCACATCCAAATATGGATAAAATCTGATATAATATGGTAGTTTCAAATATGATTTGAATTAGTTACCATATTAGATAAGGTTTGACCTTATCTATAAGACCTTGCCACCCATTCCTTTTATTCCTTTCTTTTGTTGACATTTTGAGAAAGTTTTCAATGTGAGAAATCAGATAAAGATCTGATTTACCATGGAAAAATAGGAATAGGGGCATCCCATATTTTTTTAGGTGTGGAATTATGAGAGAGGAGCGACAACTTTAGGAAGAGTCCAAACAATGTTGGACTCTTCATCCCAACTCATTACACGCCCAAATAAAAGGAAGTTAATTTTATTTTGTGCATGTAAGAGACCAGAAAGAGAGGCCTTCATGTTGAGGAGGTTTTGGGCATGGGTTCATGGTGTGCAAAATAGAGAAAAGTCCTTTCTTCAGGGGTGAGCGTAAAACCTAGATTTTAGGGTTTGGTCCTAAGTGTTTGGGAAGAGAGAAAAAGAAGAGAGAAGATTTTCTCCTCTCTATGTTTCTTCCACCTCTTAATCTCCTCTAGAAGTCCTTCTTCAACCTCTAAAAGGGTTTAAGAGATTTGAAGAGAGGATCCAGATCAGCCAACGAGAAGATCTTCACGCAAACTAGTACTCCCGAGGAGACCAATCAGATCGGGGCTTCGAGTGGATTTTTTGTAGCGGTCAGACATGTATGCGGCTACGAGAAACTAGCAAGGATCATCTTTACCATATTTCTCAATAGCGGCAATTATCGACCCATGCTTAGGTGTCGAGTTCTAAGCTCAGATATATGTAGATTTAATCTACTGCTTACATCTATACATGCAGATTTCATCTTTTATGTTTTTTAGATTTTATATGCAATATATCATATCATAGATCTTAAAGTAGGTTAATTTGATAATTAGATCATATGTATATTAGATTAATATGATTAATCTAGTTGCCTTTTACTGTGTTTTATTTCAAAAATTTTTGAAATACATGCATGAAGTCGCCTACATTTTCCAATAGTGGTATCAGAGCCAGATTCGTTATGACATATTATTTATGCATATTAAATCTAAAATTTAATTTTATTTAAATCTGATATATGATATTTTAGATCTAAATTTAATTAATAATTGATCATATAAACTAAATAAAATTATTCTGCTGTAGGGTTTACCCTTTACAGTGAACAGGTTGTCCTAGTTTATGCTGATCTTTGACAAAATCTAATTTTATATGTTACATATGATATTTATGATCTGATTTAGATATGACCTAAGATTATGATCCGATCTGATGTAATTTAGATTAGATCTAAATTTAAGCATATATGATATATGATTAGATTAGATGATCCGATTAGCAAGTACTTAGATTGGGTTGATCACCAGATCATCTGATCATACAAGCAGAAAGAGTTTATAGGCCCTCTCTTCCCATTCAATGGGGTATTCTTATGGCATGTAGGGGTGTCATATGATTAAATCCTATGAAGAAGAATGCGAAAGAAAAAACTTACTTTCTTGCAAAATCCTAGATCTTGAAACCCTAAGATTTGTTGTATGTGATGTAAGTTGAAAAGAAAATTAGTTACATCTAATCTTGATAATCAAAATTATTTTAATTTAAAATCATAAAAATTTAGATATGATCTAAAAAGATTTTATGATTTAGTATAAAAATTTACATGAGAAGTTATTTTGAAACCTAGACCATGTTGATGCTAAACTTAATTAAGAATTAAGTATTGAACTGATTAGATTTAAAATTATGATTTTAGATCTAATGACATTGCATAAAATATGGAGCACAGTTAGCTCAAATCAGATCCTCTTAATTAGATTAGATCTAAGGTTAGAATCAAAGAGTTAATTGACTATGTAGAGAAATTGATTAAATCTAATCAAATATTGAATTAGGTTAAATCAGGATTTCTCTAATACAATAATTATAGATGGTCAAGTCCATATCTTTCATTAGATCAAATGGATCTTGATTGTGGCTCAGTGGTTGAACCCAAATCATTAGGTTGGTCAAATTGAAACTAATTAACCAATTGGCGTTTAAGGTAAGTTTGGTATTTCGATCAGTGATTTTTAATTGAGAGCGGCTTACCTGACTATTTTGATAGTGACTAAGATAAACTTAGCATACCCTTCCACCGATCTCACTTAACTGGCCAATTTAGTGAATTATATTTTGATTAGATCGCTAAGTGATTTGAGTTGACCCATGCCATTAAGGTTGATCAGTGTGATTGATTTAGGTGCCATTTAAACCAACATGACCCTAATCCAATTCAATGACTTAGTGAAGTCAATGGGAGGATTGTGGTTTACTGGTTGATCTCTTCTTTTCTTTCTTTTAATTCATAAATCAAATCTTCTAAATTATTAGGTCCATAAAATGAGCTGGTTATGATGATAACTAGATCATAGCCTCCCATTAAGGTGAATGGTAATGGATCCATTATTTCTGATTGACATTATAGGCACCATCCGTCTGGTATTTTTCTGAATGATGGAATTATCATTCGTCATATGATGATTCTGATGTACTATTTGATGAATGGTTGGGTTGGTTGAGCCATACTCAATCTGATCATTCATTAGTTAGAATCACTGAGTAAGTTCATGTTAATAGTTTGACCTAACCGAGAATTTTAGTGGAGGTCCATCACCTATTGAAATGAAACTTGGGATAAAATTAATTACTAAAAATTATTTGAAGAAACAATTGGTTGAGAACCTACCCATAGATGCATATGGGTTGGTCGAGCCATACTCAGGCTTGTATGTAGTGTGTGTGGATTCTAGTACCTGCTAAATAATTAAGGTAATTTCGCAGATTGGAGATAAAGACTATCAATTTGACTAAAATAGTGAGAGAATCTTTAGACTAAAGTCCAAATCTTTAAGCTTAATCAATTCATAAAGATAGAGGTCTTGTATTTTTTTTTCAATTATGGCTAGATGTTCATTGCTCCGTTCACTGTTTGATAGTGACTTATTTATAGGACACAACTTCGATAAATGGTATCAAAAATTACAAATAGTTCTAAAGTACGAATAGATCCTATATATGATTACGGATCTAGCACCTAATATTCCCATATCTAACACACATGATGCGATCAAAGGTACTTATCAAAAGTGGTCAAATAATCGTATCACCGTATGATATTTTTGAGAGTAGCAAATAACATGAATTTAGTTGTAAATTCGATGATGCTCAGTAAGAAAAAATTTTTTAAATATTGAAGGAGTTCTTTTACACCTCTGAAGATGTGTCTTCAGTGGAAAAATAATCTTTTGAGAAAAAAATGAAAAAAAGGTGCAAAAGAGCGTGCATGGGATGAAGAGTTCAAACTGATAAAAGAGTTTAAGGTTAATATAGTCTGATAGAGTCCTTTGATCCGAATAGGCTAAGGAAGATAAATCAATAAAAGATTGCTAGACAAGGTACTTATATGATAATATCTTATGATTTCTCTATCTGTGATACTACTACCTGGGTATTGGATATCGAAAGTCCATGCAAATTGTTGCAACGACTTCATATCAGTAGAAAAATTGGAAACAGCAAAAGATTCCTGAATATTGGATCTGAAAGTCAAGTTTCAGTTCTAGTTTTAGAAATTCTCAAGTAAGTTTTTGATTCTAATAATATCATTTTCAATGATTGTCACCATTGTCTATTTTGATGAATGTAATTTTCATAGACCTTCTGGTCAAGGATGGATTTACATTGTCAATATAGAATAATTTTTGTGATATCATTATAGATGATATTATAATCATGTGTGGACAACTGAGAAATTGCATTTACGAATAGTCATAGCCTGTTAGTGTATAGCACACAATAAACAAACTCCTTAGAGTAGGTAATATCATAAAGCCTATATTTGGTAATTTAGGCTCAATCATATAAACAAGAATAAAATCAACAAGAAATAATTTTTGAAGTCAATGATTATGAATTATTGTCAACCTGTCAATCCTATCAACTTTTGTTAGAAAAAATGAATAAGCTAATAATGTTCTAAGTCTGATACATACTGATGTATTGGATCTACGAATATATTTATCATAAATTTAGATTATTTGAAATATTCAAATAATTTCATAACAAGATAGAGAAATAAACTAGGAAGAGTATTAAAACTCTTTGGTCGGACCAAGGAGAAAAATACTTTTTCGATAAATTTTTGACATATCTAGAAGAGAATAAGATTCTCTATTATTGGAATCGACTTTGTTAGACATAGTTCGATCCATGATGGAATTTATAAATTTACCAGTCTCTTTTTAAGGTTATACTCTTGAGACTACTTGTCATATTCTCAACTAGATTTCAAATTAGTCAGTCACAAAGACACCATATGGGATATGGACTAGGCATAAGCCGATACTATCTTACCTTAGGGTTTGGAAGTATTTGTTTTATGTCAAGCATTTGCAAACTGATTAGCTTGGATCCTGATCCTATAAATATTATTTTATAGGGTATCTCAAAGAATCTAAGGGATATAACTTCTACCTTCATAAAGAACAAAAGTTGTTCGATATTTTTTTAGAAAAAAGAGTACTTGGTGAAGGAACTGATGCCTCAAATATAGAACTTGTGAAGTTCAATAGATAAAAAAATTGATACAATCTAGTGAACCCATAGAATCAGATTTGATTAGTCAATCCCAGAACCTGTTATTGGAGTGTCATTAAAAAGATTCGATAGAGTACCGTGCCTGTTGGATAGATACTTTAGTATCAAGGTTCGAAACATGATCTGTTGAACTCAATGAGAATAATAAGGATTTGATCACCTATATGGATGCAATACAGAGGTCCAACTTCGATTAGTAGCTTGGAGCCATAAAGTTGAAATGAAATCCATAATGGTTAATGGTGTATGGACACTTGTTGATCCACTCAAAAGGATAAAATTCATAGAGTGTAAGTGGATCTTTAATAGATCAAAGGACGCAGATGAGAAGGTGGAGACCTACAAAATCCTTCTGATTGCCTAAGGATATTATCAACGTTATGGTATTGACATAACGAGATATTTTCTCCTATGACAATGCTTAAATATTTTGGAGTTGGAAGATGCATTTTGATAAGTGATCAAAATGTATGGCTTCATTGAGAATGAAGAAGAACCTGCAAATACAAATGGGTTAATAGTTTTGTGAATGTATTTCTTATTTTGCATGTAAATAAAATTCTCTTAATCAGAAATGATATTCCTTATATTACAGGGAATAAAAGTTTCACTGTTATCATTATTCTTATAAAGAACTTGAAAAAAGTATCCCTCATCCTAAGGATGAAGATCTATAGAGATAGATCTAAGAAGCTGCTTGGGTTATCTCAGTCCAACATACATAGGGTATTTATAAATAGAATTTACTCTATCATATACACCATGTACGAGATTGAATATGGTATACTCACTAGGGTAATGAGTGGATATCTGCAAGATCCAAATAAGAATCACTGGAAGATCATCCTTAAGTATTTGAGAAATACCAAAGACCGATGATTCGATTATGGAGAATCTGACTTAAAACTAGTAAAGTATGACTCCAGTTTTTAGTTGGACATAATAGCAAGAATGTGTCAGAATACATCTTTATTCTAAATAATGGAGCAATCTGCTGGAAAAGTTTCAAGTAGAACAATATAGCCAATTAAATTGTGAGGCAGAATACATTGCAGCATCTGATGTTTGCAAGAAAACTATGTGATTGTACAGATTTACTGCCAAGCTAAGAGTGGCACCCTCCAATGATGGTTCTATTGTATTATACAATATCGGAGCCATAGCTCATGCCAAGGAGCCAAAGTCTCATTAGCTTACCAAGCATTTTGCATCGCTACCACCTTATTCGAAAAATCTGTTGAGGTAACGTTGAACTTTAGAAGATCGATGGAAAGAGAATCTGACCAACCTATTTACTAAAATCTTGGTATATAGGAGTTCTGAGATGATAAATCAAAGATGGATATATGATACTATACTGATTGGCTTTAGTCCAAGTGAGAGTTGTTGGGAATTATGTCCTAAAGCCAATCGTTTGACGATTGTGTTAATTATCAATATATATGAATTGATCAATAATAAAAGTTATTTAGCCTATTTCATCACAAAGTTACATCTTCTAATGAACTTCTGTGTTGTGATGAAGTTCTTAGAATTACTTTGATCGATAAAGGAAGATTTATCGCATAGTCTTTAAACTGATTCGTGATCAAACAATATGTTATTACTAGGATGATAGTGATATCAAGTGTAGGTCATTGTATACCATATGCATTGGTTGTCCTCATAACCAAATGGTGTGGAGATATTGGTATGGTATGCAAGTGAGATATAGGAGTACATCTCATTGAACGTGACCAACTGTGGAGCACTATGCTGTCAAGAGTAGCTTGGAAAGGATATGGATATAAGTATCCCTCTGACCTGAGATCACCATAGTTACTTGCAAGCAACTCACTGTACTTTGGTGCGGACTAATTAAATTTCTAATTTAGTAACAAAAAATTTTGGGTACAGTCAAGTACTTGTCAAGTCAGTGCATGAGTCAAGATGGGATTTATCCCTCGAATTAGTAGGAGTTAATGTATCAATGAATTTTAATTTAGCAAAATTTGAGCCTGGATAATCCATGTGATGGATTTGAAAGATTGAAATATAATATGGATGACTTATCTAGGGTTGACAGTTAAATCCTAGATCGTCCTTGAGCATTAGGATCAAAGGGATGAATTATACGATAACCATATGTCAGTAAATTCTTGAATGTTGCTTCACCATCATTCGACCTATCCGGACGTCGGATCTTATTGCTAGATGGTTACATCGATTGGTTCAGAAATCTATTTTGATGCTACTGACTTAGGTTCAAACCTATAGGGTCACACTCAAAAAAAGTTTCTGACTGATCATGTAGCTGATCAATGATTGAGAATCGTTCAAGGGTTTAATCATCAATTCGATTGATGATTAACTTTATATAAAAATTATAATAAATTTATTTATTGAGTGTTAGTGAATTAATGAAGGATTAATTAATAATTAGATTACTGATTAACTCAATTTAATTAAGCAAAGAGGATTAAATAAAATTTAATTGAATTAGATTCAATTAGATTTGACCCAATAAGGTTATCAGATGACCAATCGCTAAGAGAGAATATTTCTGATTTAGTCAGAACTTTGGTTCAATCAATTCTTAATTTAATTAGAATTTGATTAAAAAATTATGAAACTAATTTGATTGGGTTTATTTATTTATTTGGACTTAACCAGATGTGATTTGGTTTGGATTCAAATAAGGAAACCAAGAGTCTATATAGGATTGGACTCTCCTTCTCCCATGCGCCATAACTTTTGGATGCCATTCTTCATCATGCACAAGAGGTTTTTGCATGAGATTTGTTCACACCAAAAGGCCCTCCATCCTCCCTTTCTCACTTCCAAATATGGATAAAATCTGGTATAATATGGTCGATTCAAATATGATTTGAATTAGTTACTATATTAGATAACATTTGACCTTATCTATAAGACTTGCCGCCCATTCCTTTATTCCTTTCTTTTGTGTGATATTTTAAGGAAGTTTTCCATGTGAAAAATCAGATAAGGATCTAATTTACCATGGAAAAATAGGAATTGGGGTGTCCTATATTTTTTTAAGTGTGGAATTGTGAGAGAGGGGCGACAACTTTAGGAAGAGTCCAAACAATGTTGGACTCTTCATCCCAACTCATTACACGCCCAAATAAAAGGAGGTTTATTTTTGTTTTGTACATGTAGCAGACCAGAAAGAGAGGCCTTCACATTGAGGAGGTTTTAGGCATGGGTTCATGGCGTGAAAAATAGAGAAGAGTCCTTTCTTCTTCGATGAGCGCAAAACTTAGATTTCTAGAGTTTGGTCCTAAGTGTTTGGGAAGAGAGAAAAAGAAGAGAGTATAGTATCTCCTATCTATGTTTCTTCCATCTCTTCATCTCCTCCAGAAGTTCTTCTTTAATCTCTGAAAAAATTTGAGAGATTTGAAGAGAGGATCCAGAACAACCAACAAAAAGGTCTTCATGCGAGCTAGCACTTCCGAGGAGATCGATCAGATTGAGGCTTCGAGTGGATTTTTCATAGAGGATCATCTTTACCATATTTTTCAGCAGCAGCGATCATCAACCCACACTTAGGTATCAAGTTCTAATCTCTGATAGGTGTAGATTTGATCTACTGCTTACATCCATGCATGCATATTTTATCTTTTGTATTTTTTAAATTTTATATGCAACATATCATATCATAGATCCTAGAGTAGGTTAATTTAATGATTAGATCATATGTATGTTAGATTAATATGATTAATCTAGTTGACTTCCGCTGTATTTTATTTTAAAATTTTTTAAAATACATGCATAAAATCGCCTACGTTTTCCAATAGATTTTAGGTTCACCCTAGGTCTCCATCCTGAGTGTTTTCAATGGGCTCATTGGGATGCTCTTACTGATGTGTATAACTAATCGGTAAGGGTGGAGCATCGTCTTGCTATCTAGAGGGCTCCCATGCATTAGAACCATCAGCAAATTGAATAGGCCTTCTATTATGCCCACGATTACTCCTTCATACTGTAACAACCTACATAGGTTATTGTTAGTATCTTCCAAACCATTTTAGTTTTAATTGATTTATACATATGTCAAAAATGTACCTCAAATTAATTTTTTTCTTCAATCTAGAGGTCTACCCATGTACACTCTCCTCAAATTAAATCTTAGAATCATAATACTTAGGCTCTGATACCACTCTATCATACTCTATTGATTATAACTTAAAGTTTTGATATCGCTTATGTCATAGTCCCTAATGACCTTAAACTTAAGCTCTGATACCATTCTGTCACGTCCCGAATCCTGTAGCTAGATAAGTCATATGACACAGCCGCACGAATGCTAGAGCGGTGCCCTAGAGATTATGGAAGGCCAAAAATAAATATAAATTCAAATATTTCCAAAATAATCAAATAAATACCAATCATATCTATTGAGTCAACCCATCAAAATAAATAATCAAGTTGTTAAATTACAAATATTCAAATATCCAATGGTATCAAAAAATTTAACTAACTAAGCACTAAGAGTTTCGATATTCGACTTCTCCCCCAACCCATCCAAACTAAGCTTTCGGAGTCTCTAGAAAAAAAACATAGGAATATGAGCTTTTTGTTAGGATCTAGGTGATTTTAGGCATGCTAAATTTCAAAATTTTTTTGAAATAAAGACAGCAGAAGACTAGATTAAACCCTTTAATCTAAGCATGCAATGATCATATCATAACACCTATTTTATGTCATGAAAATAATTATGCTAGATCTGTAATCAAAAAATAAAATAAGAGGTAATTAGATTACTTACCTAATTCGCAGAACTTCTTCTCAAATCTAGATCTACGGATGCCTTCAGTAGTTCTATTGTAGCCACACAAGCGTCCGACCTCTATGGATATCTACATAAGACCTGATCTGATCGGAGGCTTCTTATTCTCCCCGAAGTGCTAGCTCCCTTGCAGAGAATGCTTCCTTGATGGTTGGATTGGATCTTCTTCAATCTTTAAGACTTTCTCAAGAAAGAAGAAGACAAAGAGAAGGAAGAAGAAGACAAGAAGTGGAACCCCTTCCCTTTCTCTCTTCTCCTCAAGATCCAACACCAAAAGCCCCATGCCCCTTTAGGAAATCCCATGCCCCTCTCTCTCTAATTTTTCAAGTTAAAATCCTATTAGGAAGCCTCTCACATGCCCCATAAACCTTTTAATAGGCATGTAAGACTTTGGTTTAAATTGGGATTTGACTAGGTCAATTGCCTGAATCCAATTCAAATATTTAAACCAATCCCAATCTAAAGATAGGAAGGGAGATGTGGGCTCCTCTTTTGGTGTGGCTTTTCTCACACCAAAACTAATTTTTACATGAAGAAATAAAGGGTTGAATTTCATGTGGTGTGGAGATGGGTTTCATAGGGTGGGTGGCCAAGAAGAATGAGTCCTAGTCCAACTAGGATATTTTTGAATCTTGGTTCAATCTCTAACCAATTCTTAGAATAATCCTAACTAACCTAAGAATTAGTTGTAACCAATTAACTAATTAGGTCCTAACCCAATTAGAAATTCAATTAGGCTCTAATCCAATTAGAAAATTAGTTAGGTTAAACCCCATCAAACTGGAAATTGATTTCTTGGACAGTTTTTCTTGGACAGTTGGGTTATCTCATAATCTAATAGGACTTGATCCAATCAAACCCAAATCAAATCCAATCAAATTTATTTTTGAATAGATTTGATTCAGACCCCATTGCTCAATCAAATTGAGCCCTATTGCAATTCAATTACAAATTAAATCCTCCATTAATTTACTAAAACTTAGTGAATTAAATATTACAACTTTTGTATTAAATCAATCATCAATCAAATTGATAATTAAATCATATTATGATTATAATCATAGCCTTTTTGGGTGTAACCTCATAGATTCTTATTCTATCTGGTAGTGAGATATACTATGATCTCCATCATAATATCATCGAAACTCCTTTCAATGGGTTAGGATAATTTTAACTCACACTCAACAAAGACCTTCGATCCAAGAACGATCCTAGTGAGTTCTCACAATCCACTAATGGCATCTAGTAGCATATGGTAGTAACCTAGCAGAATAAAAAGTAAAACCTCTAGGTGTAGTTTCTATGTGATTCAGTTCCTATATCATGAGTCCCAACAAGATGGAGGTCATAGAAACTTATCAAACTCCGTCATCCGTTATATGAAAAATTTGATCAGCTTGAGTCCGAATTATGAAACTCATGAAAATACCTTTCCATCAATCACCTTGCAATAGCTGTTGACTTAAGGACTCAGCTTCTCAAATCCTATAGACTGCTTTCAATCTACTAAGATCGATAGATCCTCTATAAGTCACATCCTACTCCTACAGTGTACCTAATACAACCAGCGAACACTATAAGGCCCCGAATGGCTAGAGATTATTTTTATGTATTATCAAACTACAGTAATCTCACTGTAAGCAGTTGAGGCACACAAGTTAAGGACCATTCACACTACTATAGTATCGAGAAGATCATCGATGAGTGAGTAGACATCTATGTAATCTCTCGTATGATCATGCTCAATATCGATATTCTCTAACATCCATCTGTACTCTCATCCAGTATTTTCATACTATAGACTAGAGACTCGTCTATCCAAAGAAGGTGATCCGTGCATCAATCTAATCAGATCGATCACCATCCTCATGATGATCAATTGATCGGAAGTAATTTAAAAATTAATTATACATATCTCTAATTTTAACACTTAAGAATATGTATCTTTAAGTTATTAATTCTACAGACGATTCAAGCACACATTGCACAAGAATGAAAACAATAACTACACATTTTATTAATAAATAATAAGTCAATTACAAATTTATGTCCTGGAAGAATACAATGTGTTAGCCAGCTTAGCTTTTCAGGTCATACATCTAACACTTTTTTGGCTTAGTAAGAATCATCATACATCTACACCAAAATAATAGATATATGAAAAATATATCAATAAGCATATCAAGATGAAATCATAAAAACTCATAATGTACGTATATCTAAAATAACTCCAATACTGGCATAAACATGCATCAAATATATAATCAAGAAATGAATTATCACATGCCATCAGATAAAGTCTTTTCACTACAAGAAAAATGAGCTTTAGCGATGGCCATTAGTGATGCCAATTCTGCCATCGCTAATAACCCTTTTTTGACAATCAATGGCGATCAAAAGATAAACCATTGCAAAAAAAAATTATTAGGGATGAGATTTTTGATTTTTAACGACGGTTAATGACGTAACTAATAAATAGTAATTTTATTTTTTAAATTTGATTGTAAGATTATTAGCAATGAAAATATCTTATTAGCGATGATATTTTACCATCTTTAATAATATTAGCGATGGCATTATTAGCTATGGCTTTAGCCATCGCTAATACTCCTACATTTCTCCACCATCGATTCTCCCCCCCGTCCCTCAGTTTTTGGCTTCCCCACTATTTTTAGGATCCCCACACACCCTCATTTTCTCCCACCCCCCTCTTGGTTTTTGGGTTGGCTCCCCTATCGACAACCGACCGAACCCCCACCCACCCTCTCGTTCTCCCCTTACTACCACCCACCACCCTCGATTTCATCTACCCTATCGATGATTGACTGACCCCCCTCTCCCCCTCTCAATTCCCCAGCTCACGTGCACCACCACCCCTGCCGATATCCCTGCACTGCTTCCCTGTTGCCACCATCCATCTGTCGGATTTTCTGTGCCGCATCCCCTCCCAATTTCTCAGCTCACGCCCTCCCCATCCACATGCCACCACCTCCCCCTTTGTCGTTCCTACATCGCTGGAGTCCCTGTGCTATCGTTCCCTTGTTGGATCTCTCTCCCCGCATCGTTGATGCCATTCTCTTGCTAGATCTACCATTTCCTTGCCAGATCCATCGCCCCCCTTGCCGGATCCATTTCCCTCCTTGCCAAATCTACTCTCCCATGTGGTGACATCGTTCTCTTGCGAATCCACCACCCCCCTTGCTAGATCTACCACAGCCTTGTTGGATCCGTCACCCCCTTGCCAAATCTGCTCTCCCCCTACCGAATTCACCATCCCCATGTTGGATTGCCGTCTCCATCCCCACACCACCGTTCCTATACCATTGACGTCCCTACACTCGTGTATCTATTCTTTTGGTGAGTATTAGCAACGACCACAGTGACGACGATGGTGATATAGCCATCGCTAAAAGTTTTTTTATTTAATATGTTAATTATTTTTAATTAAATATTTAATTAATAAATTAATCAAGTATTAATTTAATTAATTAATTAAGTATTTTATTTAACTATGATTAGGATTAGAACTGGGCCCGGATCAGTCTGATGGGCTTCAGGCCAGTCCAAATTTGATCGAACTACGGGCTAGGCTTGAAATAGTTTAGACCGAGTTTGAGCCTAATTACATGGTCCATTTGAATTTTAGGCTTGGCTCGGATATATCTTTGACCCGAGCCTGGCCTGAGAGTGGGCCTGATACTACCGATCCGCATCCAACCTAAAACTAGCAGTGCTCTATTCATAAAGAGGCTATGAGGATTGCCTGTGCGAGATGCACCTAAAGAGTATACAGAGATGGAGGTAATGCATTTCTGTTCTTGTTATTGTAGTTGTAGGGCAAGCTGGGATGGTCTGTTATATCGTAAGCAACTACTTGCAGCCACCTCATGGTTAAAGATGTAGAAGAACTTACAATGCCTTATTTTTCAATAGCAAATCTGAGCCTTCTTTTTTTCCTCTTTCTCTTGTTTACTTTGTTAGTCTCTGATTTAAGTACTATTTTTAAGTTTTTATTTTATTTTTTTAAAAAAAATTCTCCTAATTTGCAGTCTTCTTACTTTGTAGCCACCTTATGATCCCAGGCCGAGTGGCCAGGATCGAGCCCAGGCTTGATTTTTTCTAAAATCATCGAACCTAAGCCCGATCCGAAGCTCGAAAAGAATTTTTGGATCATGCTCGGGTAGGGGTAGGGCCCAGCCTAGCCCAGTCTGGTTCCAGCCCTAACTATGATGAAGATTTTGAATGGCTGATTTTCAATTAATGATCCTTATCAGAATAGATATTGTATCTTCTGAGTCTCTTTTTGCTCTTGCTTTGTGCTGCTTTTTATTCTTTTTTTCCTACTCAGTCACCTATTTTTAATAATTTTACATTTGATGGAACTATAGACCCATCTTTTAATTAATGTACATATTCTATAACATTCGTATATTTATATATTTTTGTATGGATAGAAGAATTATGTACGTTCGTCAACTAACTATCTAGTTTGGATAGTTTGAGAATTATAATTAATTTTATAGATAATTAAAATAATCAAATGGTATATTAAGAGTTTGAAAAAAAATTTGGACAGTATTTTTTTTAGTTTTCTTCATGCATCTTCAGCCGTATAGAGAGAACTAAGAAAAATACTATTAAAATTTTTTTGACTCCTATTGCGTATCGTTTGATTACCATAATTGATCTATACAATTAATGCAATTCTTGAATGGGATAGGACCTTCTATACCTGTTAGTTGATGATAGGATATATTTATTATGTAAGCCATTTTAGATAATAAAATAATTGATAAGCATCTTGCCTTGTATTTGCACATGCAGAATCCTTAGATAGTGTGCTATGGACCATAGTTGGATGGACCATCGAGTAGTCGATGGGATGATTTTTACTGTATATAAGTAGGGTGTCAAGTACTTCTATGATTATACTTTAAAAAAGTAGCACTCTTAGTTCAAGGATGGACTCGTTGTCCTTGTAAGAGATGTGTCAATAGAGAAATGCTTGATAGGGATACAATAATTATCCATTTATATAGGAGTGGATTTATACCAAACTATAAGCATTGTTACCTATAGGAGAGATGTGGAAAATAAATGCAAGGGTTAGAAGTCAACAGGACAGGAACATAAATAGAGTGGTAGATATGGTTATGGATACGGCTGGTTTCAATTTGACTGAGATATGGAGGATAATCCAGAAGCTAGTGGCGATGATTTTTATCATATGCTGAAAGATGCTGATGAATCACTGTGGTCGAGATGTGAAATACATACTGTATTATAAGCTGTGTCAAAGTTGTTGAACTTGAAGATCGAGTTTAATATAATAGTCAATTGTCATGATAGGATGGTAGCAATAATAAAAAAGATGCTACCGAAGGATGAGAAGCTTGTTGGGAGCTTTTATACTTCAAAGAAAATGATCAAAGGATTAGGCATGGGATATGAGAAGATAGATGCATATTATAATGATTGCATGCTTTTCTACAAGGAGGACCAACTGAAGATCGAGCTTATATGACGTATGTAGTGAAAGTCGATTTAAGTCAAGACAAGAGGATAAAAATCAGAAGGATGTACCATATAAAGTTCTTCGATATCTTTTCCTCACTTTTAGGCTTTGGAGGCTCTACTTGTCAGTCAGACATATGAGATGGCACCAAGAAGAGATTCACAAGCACATCGATATGATGAGTCATCTATCGGATAGTGAGGTATGGAAGAAATTTGATGCTTGCTATCTTTTATTTTCAAGAATCATGCAATGTCCGACTAGGTCTGTCTACGGATAGATTTACACCGTTCAATCATGCAACGGCTCCTTATTCATATTTGTCAATTTTTATTGCTCCATACAATCTGCCACTTGGGATGTGTATGAAAGAATATAACATCTTTCTTACATTAATCATTCTTGGACCACATAATTCTAGTAGAAGTATTGATGTATATCTAAGGCCTCTTATTGATGAGCTAAAATTCTGATGGTCTGATGGCACACATACATTTGATGTATCGAAAAAGTAGAATTTTGTAATGAAGGCTGTATTGATGTGGACCATTAGTGATTTTTCTACTTATGGGATGCTATTGGGATGGAGCACTCATGAGAAGCTAGCATGTCCCTATTTCAGCTTAAGCATGGTTGTAAGCTCTGCTGGTTCGATTGTCATCATCAATTTTTTTTCAAGCATCATCCTTTTCGAAAGCAAGGAGATAATTTCAGGAAGAATAAGATAAAGAAGGATGGTCACCCACTATAAAAAAAATAATTTTTAGTGACAGCAATGTTACGATTGCTAATAATAGTTTTTACTGACCACCAATGATGATCAAAAAATAAGCTATCATAAAAAAATTTATTTATTAAAATTATTACTGATGGAGTTATAGTATTAGCAATGGCAATGCCGTCATTAATATCACTAGCGATGGCACTATTAGCGATGAAAATAGCCATCACTAATAGCTTATCCCCCTCTCCATTTTGACTTCCCCACTAAAACCCTCATTTTCCCCCTTCCCCCCACCCTTCATTTTTAGCTCCCCCACCGACGATCGATCGAACCCCCCCTCTCCCCCTCTCCCGGCTCCTCGACTCACACCACACCATCGGAGCCCTCGACCTCCTTTCCCCAACCTCGTGTTGCCCCGACCTCCCATTTTCTTCCCAAAGCCTACATCCTCGAGCCCGTATCCCCGAGATGCCCCTTCTTCCTGACTGCCTCTCGGAGTGTTGTCCCATTGCCCGATCTCCCCTTTCTTTCCCACCCCATCTTTTGTTGGATCGGACCCCCTGCCGCCTCCCCCTTCTCCCCATGCTGCCCCCCTCTTTACTCCACCTTCGATCTCCTTTTTTCCTGCTGTGCCATCAGATCCGGCTTCTCTAAGCCCCCGACCACCTTTTCGAGCCCCGACCGCCTCCCCAAGCCCCAGCCCACCTCCCTGAGCCCTCGCTAGCCTCTCCCCGTTCTTCCTCCCCTTTCTTCTCCCACCTCCCCCTCCCCCCTTCTTCTCCTGCCGTGCAATGCTGCCTCCATGCCACAGTGCCGCTTCTTGTTTGGTCTGGTGAGTATTAGTGACAGCGGCGGCAATGGCTCCATAGTAGTCACCAAATACTGCTGTTTTAATTTTTTAATATTTTAAATTAATATTTATTAGATTTTGCTAAATTAAATTTCATATTTAAATTAAATTAATAATATTTAATTTAATTTAGTTAAATTAATTTTAAATTAATAAATTTAATTATTAATTTAAATAATATTATGTTTGAGATGTGGAACCACTCCGAAAAGCTCTTTGACGAGAGTAGCCCTACTACCTTCGATGGCAAGGTTGGTCCAAATTCAGATCGGGCTTCAGACTAAACTTGAAATAGTTCAGACTGGACGTGGACCTAATTACAGGGTCCATTTGAATTTTGGACCAAGCTCGGGTATATCTTTGGTCCGACCCAGACCCAGGTCCGGCTTGAGAGTCGATCTGAGCCCGACCCAAGAGTGAGTCTGATACTACCAATCCGCATCCAATCTAAAACTAGCAGTATTTTATTCATAAAGAGGCTATGATGACTGCCCATGCGAGATGCACTAAAAGAGTCTAAAAAGATATGGAGGTGATGCATTTTTGTTCTTGTTGTTGTAATTGCAGGGCAAGCTCGGACGGTCTGTTACATCATAGGCAACCACTTGCAGCCACCTCATGGTCAAAAGTGCAAGGAACTTGCAATGCCTTATTTTTCAATAGCATATCTGAGCCTTCTTCTTTTCCTCTTTTTCTTGTTTACTTTATTGATCTTTGATTTAAGTACTGTTTTTGAGTTTTTATTTTATTTTTTTCAAAAATTTCTACTCCTAGTTTGTAGCCTTCTTACTTTACAGCCATCTCATAGTTTAGGTCCACCCAAGCCTGGGCTCAGGCCCAACCTTGGTTTTTCCTAAAATCATCAGGCCTAAGCCTGACCCAAATCTGAAAAGAATTTTTGGGTCAGGCTTGGGTAGGGGTAAGGGGCTCGAGGAGGCAGACGGAGGCTCGAGGAGGCCGTCGGGGTTTGAAGAAATAATATTATTTTTGAAAGATGGAACCATTTTGAGAATCTCTTTGATGAGAGTAGCCCTACTATCTTCAACGATAGGGGTTCAAGGCTGAGCCACCATCGAACTGACTTTGGCCCATCCAAAACTAATAGTGCTCTATTCATAAAGATGCTATTATGACTACCTGTGCGAGATGCACCTAAAGAGTCTAAAGAGAAATCGATAGAGGTGATGCATTTTTATTTTTGTTATTGTAGTTGCAGGGCAAGCTTGGATGGTCTGTTACATCGTAAGCAATCGCTTGCAGCCAACTCATGGTTAAAGGTACAGAGGAACTTGCAATGCCTTATTTTCTAATGGTAGATCTAAGCCTTCTTCTTTTCCTCTTTCCCTTGTTGACTTTGTTGGTCTCTAATTTAAGTACTATTTTTAAGTTTTTATTTTATTTTTTAAAAATTTTACCCCTAGTTTGTAGCCTTCTAACTTTGCAGCCACCTCATAGTTCGGGCCTATCTAAATAGGTTTGGGCCAAGCTTTTGCCTGGGCCTGGATCTAGTTTTTCCTAAAGCATCAGGCCTAAGCCCGATCCGAAGCCTGAAAAAATTTTTGGGTCGGGCTCGAGTAGAGGTAGGGCCCAGCCCAGCCCAACTCAGTTCCAGTCCTAGCTATAATGAAGATTTTGGATCGGCCCCCCTTGTCGGATCGCACCCCCCTCCCCCCCACCGTCGCCTCCCCCTTCTCCCTCCCCCTTCCCCTTATCGGACCGGATCCACGACCGCCTCCCCCTTCTCCCCCCATCCCTCCCCTTGCCGGATCGAACCCCCCATCATCTTCCCCTTCTCCCTTCACCCCTCCTCTTGTCGGACTGGACCCGCGGCCCTAGTGAAATTAGATAGATTTAGTGCAAATGAAGAAATGAAGTTGCAAACATTGAAAACATGTCTTAGTACCATACTTTTGTCATTACACATCGTAACCAGATCATTGTAAAGTTGAGAGACAACATTTGGTGGAACACAAAAAAATCCAAGCATGTCCAGTATTCCATAGTTCCACTATTAACCATTCTATAACCGAGAGACATCTAAACCTTTGTATTCAAAAAGAAAAACTTAGATCACCTTGTTGATTATGTTCCACTAACCCACAATAGGATTGCACATCTTCTCCTCCCATAGTCATGGTACTTTAGCTGAAGCATTTGAAAGATGTGATTTCACATTACTGCGGGTAAAATACTTCCAGGTAAACATGATGAATACAAAGGTAACATACCTTTGGAGGTGGTAAGACCCAAGTATCAACTACAGCAAGCTGATTTCTAACTATGATTTCAAACTCTTTTACATACTTATCATGAGGAAACCTATAATATTTGGGCTCGAGATGTACACTTGAAAGGCAGAATCAAGTCAAAAAATAAAAAAGATTCAAACCTCCAGGATATTGCGCTCCCTATCTTGAGGGCATTCACATGTAAAGGTCAATATTTTAGTTACTTGTCACTCATTCAGTTGAGCTCGTTATCACAGCCATCACAGCAGGTAAATCAAGCAGTATTAATAAATTTCTTTACTTGATTTAAATTTTTATATTTAGAAGCTTCACGTAGTTAGGCTTGAGTCGAAAGAAAGAGATTTAGGGGTTAAAAGTCAATCTTTCTATCCGATGGATGGGATGGAGGTGTAGATATATCCGTATCGTCAAATGAAATGTGTAGGAATAATCCATTCAAGAATCGAAATATATCGAAATATACTCCTCTATGCCAATTCAAACTTGAGGTAGAAGGGATGGGTACAAGGGGGTCAAAATGCAATCTAACCATTCAATAGATGGATTGGAGGTATCTATAGCTTCATATCATCGAATGAAAATATAAGAATAATTCGTTCGAGAATCAGAGTAGTATATTAAAATATATCCCTCTGTATCGATTTAGGCTTGAGATGTATCAATTATAATAGTTTTTCAATTTCAATTTAGTTATAGACCATTGGGTTATTGGCCAAAAAATATGTCATTTTAAATCTTGCATTGCCACCCATAATTGTATAATTAATCTATGAATCTAATTATTTTTATTTTCAGAGATTATAGATTATGTCTTCCAGAGGTCGAAGCCATCACAGTCAAGGAGAGAGCTCTCATACAGCTAGCTCAGATGGTTCTGCGCCAGACATACCACATGGTAAACTCAAATACTTTAGATATTCTGTTTTATGTTATTTTTAAAAGAAAAATATATAGTTCAAAGTATATATTTTTAAAATTTTATAATAAAAAATAAAAAATTAAATACTTTAATCTTTCAAATATGCTTTAGATGAGATCTAAACTACATTAAAGATCTATACATAAAAAATTTATATATAAAATCTGATATAAAACAGAAAACTGCATCGATTACATCAATGCCCTGAATCTGATCTAACTTTTAGATCACATCGGTTGAGTTTAGAACTCATCATCTTTTCATGAGTCAATGATCTCTACTACTGATAGATGTGATATGAAGCTCTTGCTGATATCGAGCAATCACATAAATCATCCACCTCTACAAATCATCCACTCGAAGTCCTGATCGGATCTTCCTTTGTGGGAGTACTAGCTTGCGTCGAAGGCTCTAGATGGCTGATCCAAGCTCTTTCTTCGATCTTTCTGACTCCTCCAGATCAGAAGATAAGCTTTACAAGGAGGTGATAGTGTGAAAGATTGGATAAGACTCACTCTTATATTTTTCTTCTCACAAAATCTGGAGTTGAAACCCTAGAACCCACATCTCACGCCCGAGAGGAAGAACACTTCTTCTGTTTCTCATGCACAGAAGCCCAACCCACTCTCAACATTTCACACCCCAACTCTTAGGTTTTTCATAACAAAAATCACTACTAATCTCTCACAAAATTGATCCCTTCTTAAGGGTGGCATCCCATGGAAGATAAGGATAAGAGAAAGGTAGTTTTGGTTCAATTTCAAATGTTGGTTGATCCTTATCATCAATTCAAATCAAATTTGAATTAAATTTTGAATCAAATTTTATTTTTATCATATGAATTAGAGAGAGATTGACTAAGATTAGATTGGAGTAAAAAATTTTATGCAAAAATACTTTATGCATGGAGAAAGGTGATGGTGTGAAGAGAAGAGTCCAACTCAATTTGAACTCTAGGTTTTCATTCAAATTCAAACCCATTTGAACTCAAATTTAAACCAATCAAATTTTAATTTTAAAAAAATTAGATGTGGACATAGAAAAGCTTCTACATAAAAAAAATTATGAAAAAAATTTTTCTCACGTGAAGAATAAGAGGGCGCAGAGAAAGCAGGCGCAAGGAATTTGAATTGAATTATTTTCTCATCCAATTAGATTCTTAACCCAATCAAATTAGATTAGACCCAATTAAACTACTAAATCTAATCTAATTAGATAGTAAATAGTTCAATTAAATCTTAATCAAATCAAAAATTAATCGAGCTCAAGTCCTAATCAAATCAGGAATCGAACTCCCTTAGGATTAGGTCATCTCATAACCTAATGGGTCAAACCAAATTGAATCCAATTCAATTAGATTTGATCCAAACCTTAATGCTCAATCAAATTGAGCTAATTATCAATCTAATTACTAATCAATCCTCCTACAATTCATCAATAATTAATGAATTGATTTATTACAACTTTTGCACAAGATTAATCATCAATCGAACTGACTGTTCTACACTAGAATGATTCTTAATCATCGATCAGTCATATGATCAGTCAGAAATTTTTTTTGAGTATGACCCCATAGGTTCAAATCTAAGTCGATAGTACAGAAATAATCTTCCTATACCAATCAAAGTGACCATCTAGCAATGATACCCGACATCCGATAGGTTGAAAGATTACGAAGCATCATTCAAGAACCTATTAGCATATGGTTACTGTATATCCCTTTGACCAAAATGCTCAAGGTGACCTAGGGTTTAACTCTTAACCCTGATATGGTCATCCACATTGTATTTCAATTTTCAAAATCATCGCATGGATTATCCCGATCGAGATTTTACTGAATGAAACACATTGATACATTAACTCCTACTTATTCAGAGGGATCAATTCCATCTTGACTCACACATCAACTTCTTAAGTACTTGACTGTGTCAAAAATCTTTCATCACTGAATTAAAAATTTAGGTAGTCGACACCAAAGCACAGTGAGTTGTTTCCAAGTCACTGTGGTGATCTCAAGTCGGTGGGACATTTATACCCATATCCTTCGTGAGCTACTCTTGACGGCAGAGTGCTCAGTAGTTGGTCACATTCAATGAGATGTCCTCCTATATCTCACTTGCATGCCATGCCAGTGTCTCCACACTCCTTGGTTAAGAGGATAACCAACATACATGATATACAATAACCTATACTTGATATAGCTATCATCTTAATAATAGTATATCATTTGATCATGAACTTAAGGTTTAACGACTAAATGATATATCCTCCTATATCGAATCAAATAGTCCTAAGGACTTCATCACATAACAGAGATCAAAATAAGATGTACACAGTGATGAAAAAATTAAATAATATTTATTAATTTAATAATTTATATATAATTACAATAATAAGCTCAACTGTCAACAGACTAACGATTGACTTTAGGACACAATTCTCAACAACTCCACTTGGACTAAAGCCAATTGGTACTGTATCATATATCCATCTTTGATTTACAGTCTTCAAACTCCTTGACACTGAGAGTTTTAGTAAATAGGTCAGCTAGGTTCTTCTTTCTGTCGATCTTTGAAGCTCGACGTCACCTCGATCCATGATCTCCCGACCAGGTGATAGTGGTAAAAAATTACTTGGTCTACCGATGTGACTTTGGTTCCTTCGCTTGACCAATAGTGCCAGTACTGTTGCAGTACAACAAGGTGGGGCCATCAAGGGAGGGTGCCACTCTGAGCTCATTGATGAATTTTCGTAACCACACATCTTCCTTCACAGCATCGGATGCCGTGATATATTCTACCTTGCAAGTAGAGTCAGCCACAGTATTCTACTTGAAACTCTTTCAGTAGATTGCTCTACCGTTCAGGGTATAAATATATCCCGATATGCTCTTACTATCGTCATGATCTGACTGAAAATTGGAGTCTGTAAACCTCACAAATTTTAAGTCAAATTCTCTATAGATAAGCCACTGATCCTTAGTATTTCTCAAATACTTAAGGATAGTCTTTACGACCTTCCAGCGGTTCTCATCTGGATCGGACTGGTATCTGTTCACTACCCCTAGTGAGTATGCCACATCCAATCACGTACATGTCATGACGTACATAATAGATCTCACTATCAAAGCATATGAAATTCACTAATACATGCTCTCTCTTAAGGAGTTGTCGGACAATCACTCTTCGAGAGAGAAATTTTTTGATCTATCGAAGATAACTTTTCTTGAAATTCTCCATGCTGAACTTTTTCAGTACAGTATTAATGTACATCGATTAGGATAATTTAAATAAGCTTTTAGATCGATCTCTATAGATCTTCATCTCAAAGATGAAGGATGCTTCTCCCAAGTCTTTATGGAGAACTGTGATGACAATCAAATTTTTATTCCCTTTAATACAGGGATGTCATTTTCGATTAAGAGAATATCATCCACATACAAAATAAGAAATACTATCACCAAGTTATTAACCCACTTGTATATGCAAAATTTCTCTCCATTCTTAATGAAGCCATACGTTCTAATCACTTTATCAAAATACATATTCCAACTCTGAGATGCCTGTTTAAGTCCATAAATAGACCTCTAAAACTTACACACCTTAGACTCATCTGTGGATATGAAACCTTCAAGTTGTATCATATACACCTCTTCTTCTAGCTCCCTATTTAAGAAGACTGTTTTCACATCCATTTGTTAGATTTCATAGTCTAGATATGCTACTATCACAAGCATGATCTAAATGAACTTGAGCATTATCACAGGAGAAAATATCTCATCATAGTCAATACCATAATGTTGACGATAATCTTTGACAACCAGACGGACTTTATAGGTCTCCACCTTCCTGTCTGCGTCTCTTTTCATTTTGAAGATCCACTTACACTCTATGGTTTTACCTCTTCAGGTGGATCAACCAATGTCTATACATTGTTGACCTTCATGGACTCCATTTCAGATTTCATGGCTTCCAGCCACTTGTAGGAGTCAGACCTTGGTATTACATCCATATAGTGATCGGATCCTCATTTTTTCATCGAGTTCTATCGGATCACCATCCTGAATCAAGAAATCATAGTATCTATCCGGTTGATGCGTTACTCTATCAGACTTCTTAAAGATATTTCTATAACAGTTTCAGATTTGATCTAATTAAGTCTAACTCTATGGGTTTACTAGATTGTGTCAGTTCTTCTACCGATCGAACTTCATCAAGTTCAATCTTTGAGGATTAGTTCCTTCTCTGAGGAACTCTTTTTCTAGAAAGACTGCCCTATTGCTGATGAACACCTTCTGTTCATCAGTAAGGTAGAAGTAATACCCTTGGTCTCTTTTGGGTACCCTACAAATAGATACTTGTCAGACCTAAGTTCAAGCTTGTCAATTTTCAAATGTTTGACATAAGGCAGACATTCCTAAATTCTAAGGTAAGAGAGTGCGAGCTTATACCCTATCCACATCTCATGTGGTTTTTACTTACGGACTTACTCAAAATTTTATTTAAAATATAACAAGCCGACTTGAGTGCATTCTCCAAAAGGAGATCGGCAGATTTGCAAAGGCCATCATGGACCGAACCATGTCTAACAGGATTCGATTCCTTTTTCTGATACACCGTTATGCTGTGGTGTTCCAGGAGAGGTCCATTGTGAGAGAATTTATTCTCTTCTAAGTATGTCAGAAACTCACTAAAGAGGTATTCTCCTCTTCGATCAGATCGAAGAGTTTTAATACTCTTTTCAATTTATTTTTCTACTTCATTACGAATCATTTGAACATTTCAAATGATTCTGACTTATGTGTATTAAGTCGATATGCCCATACCTCGATAGGTCATCTGTAAATTAATGAAATAATAATATCTACCTCTAGCACTGATGTTCATCGATCTACATACATCAGTATGTATCAGACCTAGAACTTCACTGGCTTGCTCATCTTTTTCAATAAAAGATGACTTGATCATTTTTCTAAGAAGATAGGACTCACAGGTTGAAAGTGATTCACAATCACTAACTTCAAAGATTTCTTCTTGTATCAATCTATTTATTTTATTCTTGTTAACATGACCTAATCTACAGTGCCAAAGGTAGATATCAGAGACATCATTAATTCTAGGGCATTTGCTGATGTGCATATTACACTAACAGATTGTGACAATATATAAATACATTGTTCAACTGTCCATTCATCACATTAACATCATTAATAATAATATTAAAATTATTTTTTTATTAAAATTTCATAACCGTACATGGCCAAGAGGCCTATAGAAATAATTTCAATAAAAAGGAAAGACAAAAGTAAAATTCACTAAAAATAATTATATTGGACTTGAATACAACTTAACAATCTTTAATGCTAGAATTGAAACTGATCTTCCATCTCCAATATTAAGGAACCTTTCATCTTTTTCAAATCTCCTACTAATCTGTAGACCCTGCAAGAATTATAAATATTAAAAAGGCTTTCAGTATCTAATACCCAGATAGTAGAATTATAAATTAAAAAATTATAAAGTGTTATCATATAATTACCTTATCCAGCAATAACTTGCTTCTTTTTCGACCGATTCGGTCCAAGAGGCAATGTACTGAGGATAATTCTCTTCTAGTGCCCCTGCTTCTTGCAGTAGAAGCAATCTATTTGACTCTGATCGGACTTGAATTTCTTGGTCTGACAGGTTGGGTGCCCCAGTACTTTACACCTTTTCTTATTCTTCTTGTTATTCTTTCCTTTGTTAAAGGATCGACATCTAAAGAAGATCCTCCCACAATATTCACCAACTCCTTGTGGAACTGGTGATCATTCTCAAAGTTCTGCAGTAACCCCAGCAAATCATGATAGTTCACCCCAGGCTTTGTCATTCGAAAATGAGTAAGAAAAGGGAGGTAACACTTAGACAGAGAGTTCAGAATGGTATCTTTTCCAAACTGCTTATGCAAGAGGAAGCCGAGCTTGCTTAGGCACTCAATCATCTCGATCATGTACAGTACATGATTAGTGACTGATGCTCTTTCCCTCATTCGAGCGATGAAGATAGCATAACTAGTCTTGTATCTCTCAATATCGTCAGGTGTGTCAAAAGACTTGTTCAACATTTGCAACATGTTCTATGGCTGAGCATTCTCAAAATGATGGCTAAACTCATCATTCATTGCCACCATATAATACAACGAATCGTAGTTCGATCGTTGAGCCACTTCTGATAAGTATCTCTGATCGTGCTATGTGCGTTCGAAGCTAGCTCCTCAGATGCCAGATCTATCAATACATACAAGATCTGTTCATGCTCCAGGACTATTTTGAGCTTTTGATACCAGCTATCAAAATTTGGTCCCATCAATTTATCACTATCTAATAGTGATCGGAGTGACAAGATGGTGGCCATACCTGTAAAAAAAAAATCAAAACTTAATTAGTATATGAATTGATTAAGCCTAAAGACATAGATTTTAGTCTAAATATTCTTCCCTATTTTATTTGAATTGATAGCCTTTACCTTCAATTCAAAGAATTATACTAATTTTTTAATGGGTACTAGAATCCACATAGACTGCACATGGGCCCGAGTGTGCTCGGTCAATCTCTGTGCACCCATGGGTAGGTTCTTAACCAATTATTTCATCAAACAATTTCTAGCATTCAATTTTATCCTAGACACCTCTTCAGCAGGCGTGTGGTGTCTTGACTGAAAGTTTTGGTTATGTCCAACCATTAATATGCCAGAATTTAGTGCATCTAACAAATGAGTAATCAGGATCGAGTGTGGCTCAGCCAACCTGACCATCATCAGAAAGACACAACTAAATCAACATATTATGAATGATAATTTCGACAGCCAAATGAACACTAGACGTGTGGCACCTCCAATGATCATTTAAACTATTGGACCAATATCGCCTTACTTAATGGGAGGCTACGATCTAGTTATCATCATAACTATTTCATTTTTAGGGACCTAAGAATTTTAGAGGATTTAATTAGTTGAATTGAGAGATGAGAAAAGACTAGACCAGTTAATCTTAATCCTCCCACTGACTTCATCAAGTCAGATTAAAGAAGATTAGACATAAGCTGGTCTAGCTAACCAGTCATAAATCCTCCCACTGACTTCACCAAATCATGAAGATGACTCAAGACAGGTTGAATTAGGGGCACCTAAATCAGTCATACTAATTTTCTAGTTAGCATGGGTCAACCCCAATCATTAAGTGATCTAATCAAAATATGATTCACCATGTTGGTTAAATAAGTGAAATTGATGAGAGGGATATGCCATTAACTCGATATAGATTCAATCTATGCGAATAGCTCTCAATTAATAACCATCGATCAAAGCTGCCATACTTACCTTAGACACCAACTGGTTAGTTATTTTCAATTTGATCAACTTATAGACTTGGGTTCGATCATGGAGCTACGATCAAAGTCCATATTGGTCTAATCAAAGACATGGACTTGACCAACAACAACTATTGAAATTGATCCAGAGAAGAAATTGATCCAATCAGAATTAATTTTTAATTAGATTTGATCAATTACTAACATGGTCCATTATTAATAATTTCTAACCTTAGATCTAATCCAGTTAAATGGACTTGACTTGAGCTAACCCATTAACCCATGAATTATGAAATTAATACCTTAGATTTTTAATTCTCAAATGTAGATCACTTAATTCTTAATTAAGTTTTTGGGCTTACATGGGTTCGGGTTTGATTTTTGAAAATAATTTTTAATTTTATAAAAAAATTTATAATCAATCATCTAATAATCAAAATACTAATTTTAGATCTAATATATATTATTTTAAATCTAAAATAAAATTTTAAAATTTTTTTATTGTTCATCATCATGAAAAAGACTACGCAGCATCCCTAATCGTCATAGGAGATCCCATCGAATGGATAAATAAAGTTATGAAACCCTAATTTCTCCTATGATCGAATGGCTATGAGGATCTATCTAATTAGATTACTATACTACTCAAATTTTAAATTAATTATTTAAATTTAAAATTAAATTTTATAAAATCAGCACAAACTAGGATAACTTTTGTACTGCAAGAGGTAAACCTTATAGCAGGACAACCTTATATCAGTTTGTGTGATCAGATCTATAATTAATTTTAGATCTAAATATCATATATTAGATCTAATCTAAATTAAATTATAGATCTAAATACATATAATATCAGGTTATATACAAAAAAATTCATGTCATAAGAAACCGTGCTCTAATACCAATTGAAGAGAAAATGGGTAGTTCAAAGCATGTATTTTTAAAATTTTACAGAAAAAAATAAAAAAATTAAATATTTTAATCTTTCAAATATACTTTAGATCAGATCTAAACTATCATTAAAGATCTATGATATAAAAAATTTACATATAAAATCTGATATAAAATAGAAAACTGCATCAATCACATCGATGTCTTAAATCTGATCTAACTTTTAGATCACATCAGTTGAATTCAGAACTCATTAGTTTTTCATGAGTCAATTATCTTCACTACTGGTAGGCATGGTATGAAGCTCTTGTTGATGCCGAGCAGCCGCACAGGTCGTCCAACCTCTACAGATCATCCACTCGAAGCCCTGATCGGATCTTCATTTGTGGGAGTGCTAGCTCGCATCGAAGGCTCTAGATGGCTGATCCAAGCTCTTTTCTTTGAATCTCCTGAACTCTTCTGAATTAGAAGACAAAGCTTTATGAGGAGGTGATAGTATGGAAGATTGAACAAGACTCACTCTTGTATTTTTCTTCTCACAAAATCTAGAGTTGAAACTCTAGAACCCACACCCCACGTCCGAGAGGAAGAACACTTCCTCTATTTCTCACACACCAAAGCTCAACCCACTCTCAACTTTTCATGCACCAACTCTCAGATTTTTCATGCCAAAAATCACTACTAATCATGCACAAAACTAATCCCTTCTTAAGGGTGGCATCCCATGGAAGATAAAGATAAGGAAAAGGTAGTTTTGGTTCAATTTCAAATGTTGGTTGATCCTTATCATCAATTCAAATCAAATTTAAATTAAATTTTGAATCAAACTTTATTCTCATCTTATGAATTCAGAGAGGAGTCGACAAACATCAAATTGGTGCAAAAAATCTCATACAAAAATACTTTATGCATGGAGAAAGGTGATCGCGTGAAGAGAAGAGTCCAACCCAATTTAGACTCTAGGTTTTCATTCAAATTCAAACTTATTTGAATTCAAATTTAAATTAAAAAATTTTAATTCAAAAAAAATAGATGTGGATGTAGAAAAGCTTTTGAGTATGAAAAAAACTTATGAAAAATTTTTTCTCGTATGAAGAATAAGAGGGCGCAGAGAAAGGAGGCGCAAGGGATTTGAATTCAAATTATTTTCTTATCCAATTAGATTCTTAACCCAACCAAATTAGGTTAGACCCAATTAAATTACTAAATCTAATCTAATTAGATAGAAATAGTCTTAATTAAATCTTAATTAAATCAAAAATTAATTGAGCTCAAGTCCTGATCAAATCAGAAATCGAACACCCTTAGGATTAGATCATCTCATAACCTAATCGAGTCAAACCAAATTGAATCCAATTCAATTAGATTTGATCTAAATCTAATGCTCAATCAAATTGAGCTAATTAGCAATCTAATTACTATTCAATCCTCCTACAATTCACCAACAATTAGCGAATTGATTTATTGCAACTTTTGCACAGGGTTAATCATCAATTGAATTGACTATTTTACCCTAGAATGATTCTTAATCATCGATAAGCCATATGATTAGTTAGAAACTTTTTTTGAGTATAACCCCATAGATTTGAACCTAAGCTGGTAGTATAGGAACAATCTTTCTATACCAATCAAAGTGATCATCTAGCAATGATACCCGACGTTTGGATAGGTCGAAAGATTGCGAAGTATCATTCAAGAACCTATTGGCATATAGTTACCGTATAATTCATCCCTTTGACCTAAATGCTCAAGATGACCTAGGGTTTAACTGTCAATCCTGGTATGGTCATTCACATTATATTTTAATTTTTAAAATTTATCATATGGATTATCCCGATCGAGATTTTACTGAATTAAAATATACTGATATATTAACTCCTACTTATTCGGAGGGGTCAATTTTATCTTGACTCATACACTAACTTCTCAAGTGTTTGACTATGTCTAAAAATCTTTCATCACTGAATTAGAAATTCAGATAGTCCGGTATCAAAGCACAGTGAGTTGCTTGTAAGTCACCTAATGATCTCAGATCGGAGGGACACTTATATCCATATCTTTCACAACTACTTTTGATAGTAAAGTGCTCAGCAGTTGATCACGTTCAGTGAGATGTACTCCAACATCTCACTTGCATGTCATGCCAGTGTCTCCACACTCTTTGGTTAAGAGGATAACCAACGTACATGGCATACAACGATCTATACTGGACATAGCTATCATCCTAATAATAGTATATTATTTGGTCGTGAGTTTAAGATTTAAAGACTAAATGATATATCCTCCTATATCGAATCAAATAATCCTAAGGACTTCATCACATAACAGAAACTCAAAATAAGATGTATACAGTGTTGAAAAATTAAATAATATTTATTAATTCAATAATTCATATACAATTAAATAATAAGCTCAACTGTCAACAGACTGATGATTAACTTTGAGACATAATTTTTAATAATTTTATCTTTTATTATCTAATATAATATTCTTTATGATATCTTGATACTCTCAGGTTCAAACGACATGGGATCACCAGTGACCCCACAGTCACATGGAGCAGTGTTCGGCTCTCAAAGTCAATGGCATGGTAGAAGACCTACTCGGCTCAAAGCATTTCTAACTCAATCGAAGGAAAGAGAGCTCATCCACATTCAGAGTCGCTCGTAAGTACTATATCTTTACTGAATATGTTTAAAATTTAGCCATTTTAGAGTCTAACATTTATTATTCAAAATCAATTTTGCAGCACATTTAGAGAGTTTAGGGTGCCTCATGTGGTTACTGGGATCATCCGATGATTGATGTCAGGACCAGTGAATGAGTTCTCCAATTGGCCGTTGGGAGCTCGTGATGAAGCCTAAGAGATGTTCTTAATATGTCAAAGGTGTATAATTTTTAAATTCATGATAGATTTGTATTCTATTTATTAATACACACTTGCTTCTACTTGCAAAAGTACTACCGATTTGAGACTCCTCAAGATGAGGAGGCGGGCCATCGGACCTTCGAGGAGGTGGCCACACGTAGGCTCTAGACTGGGCTATGCAGCCTTAGGCAGTCCGTCATAGAGCATTCCAGTTTTAAGTCATCATCGGACTGAAAGTCTTACACAGATCACTAGATATGGATGGACATATGAGAGGCCCTCTGTAATCGGTGGAGCACTAAGGAGTACTCTGATAGGTGGTAGAGGGCATGACAGAATCGGACCACCCAGTAAGATCCAATGAAGCACATCGATGGCTCTGTTGGCACATATGTTATAGCCGATAGATTGATAAAAATTTTATACTTAAATTAATTTTATATTGAATTGATCATATATATATATTAATTAATTTTATTTTATTATTTATTTATTATAGATATGGTAGCTAGATCGTGCACTAAGGCAGCTGTAACTATGGGAGGCCACACACCAGTCTAAGAAGACTGGTGATTATTTAGATCCTAGATCTCGATAGATCACGATAATAACTTAAAAATTATTTATTAAGTTTTTATATATACTAATATGTATGGACTAATAAATTTGTAAACTGTATAGGTGGATTATGCGAAGTATCTCATATCGTGGCATGATGAGAACCCATCCCCTCAGCCCCTCCTTAACCTTGAAGGATGGCTCAGGGTGTCGAAGGGGTGAGTAGGAGTCGGGTCATAGGATTCACATAGCTTCAATGATGCGATGATCTTTATCTAATCAAATTCTATGATCTTTCTCAAATCTAATTTTCATGATTTTTTTGGGATCAACATGATCTTTTTCAAATCAAATTATTATGATCTTTCTCGAATCAAATTATAATGATCTTGCTCGAATCAAATTCTCACACATAAGCCCATAGAGACTATTCTACATAACGAGGCTAGTTCAAACTATATCTTTTTCATCTGATTATTATATGTTGATTTTATTCAATTAATTTCAGCTTACAGTGATATCAAGATAAGTATATCATATCTATATAATCGTACCATCAATCTCTGATACATATATATAGTCGACACATAATATACTTATGCTGAAAAATTATACAAGAAATAATAGTTTTCAAATATAACAAATCCATTAATATGAATCTAATGATGCAAAACCAACAATATAAATCTAATGATAAAAATAACATATATAATGGTGATCATATACAAAGATTCTTACCTCAATCAGCAATAAACTAGACTCACTAAATTATGATCTGGACATCAAGACCCAACTCGATGTCCTCCTATCCGACGGATTATTTTCCTATATTATTCAAATTAATATTATAAAATAAATCAAATAAGTCAAATTAAATACCTAGAAACTTCTATTTGGGTTCATTGGGGTCCATACCCCCATCCACAAAATTTTCCTTCTAAAATTTCTCAAATCCATCTAAAAGAGAAAATAATTAATTAATTTACTAATTATTTATTTATTTATTTATTTAATTGATTAACTATTAACTAAGAGGAGAGAGAAGCCCTCCCCTCTCTTTTCTTCTTCTCCAAAATAGGGGTTTCTTCCCTTTCCTTCTTCCCAACCACCACGATGGTGGAAAACCAGGGCTAGCCACCTAAGCCACTCCCCATAGTGGTGAGACCATGTCCCCGTTGATGGCCATGGCGATGGGGTCCGATGAAATAAAAGGGTTATGGCCGGTGGGGTGGGGATCGACAGAAACAACAAGAAAAATAGGGGCAGTAGATCCGGTGGCTTGCCGGCTTCAAGCAATGGGGAAAGACTAAGAAAAGAATAGGGTTCAATGGTTAAAGCTTCTTCCTTAAGTTCGGCAAGTCCTCATGATGAGATTTCTGTTGTGTAGGATTCAATACCATGCGTTGCAGCAGGAAGAAAGAAGAAATAAAATAAGAATACAATCAAATACATGGATCAACCAAAAGGCTTACCTCCATGGGGCATACAAGCTTCACTATGAGAAAAAAAAAATTATAAGAAGAGATCACATCCTCAGCTCTCATACATCAATCCCTCCCTTTCAACAAGAGGCTCTATCTCATAAAAGCTCTCTCACTCTAGGAGATCCCTTGAACCCCTGAAACGATTGTTGTCCGCTATCTAACAGTCTGCCTGAGGCACCCCTATACTTTTAATCTTTGTCGGCTCCTCTCGGTCTGCTGCTACTGCTTAAGGATCTATCGAACCATGCCATAGTTCTTGATTACCCACAGGATCTCTTAAAGACCTAAATTCGAGCCCTGATTGGAGACAGGACTTCGATTGCAACTCAAACCAGCCTCCAAACCGTCATATCACAATCGGCTCATCCTTGGGCCGTTCGATCGTGCCTCATCAAGTCTCATCCACACACTTAAACCTCCTGTTCAGTCTGGACCATCCGATCCATGCCCGATGTTGATTACAGCCATTGGATTGCACAGTCAGTCCACGGAGAAGCCCATAGACTGCGAGAAACCTCCTAGGAAATGGTGCTGGTCCATCGTGGACCGCATGAAACCCAGGGGAAATGGTCGCTCGATCCACATGCTCTCGCATGGACATCAGTCCACCATGGACCATGGTGAAAAATCCACTGCAGGCCTCACCCCTGCTCCATCAGGTCTGGCTTGCCTCCCGCCTGCCTGTGCCAGCCTGTGGGCCCCTCCGATGGCCCGTGGTCATACCAACTACTCTCGGGTTCTCTCTCATGTATTTTCTCCATCTGAACTCTATTTGGACTATTTTTGGGCTCGTTGGACTCCGTTTATCATCTTGGACCTCATTCTGGGCTTATTATGGATCGAATCTCAAGATATTTTTCTCAATAATCTCCATCTCGACTCCGTATTCATTCTACTCCTAACTCTGAGAGCTTTTGGATCTTCTCACCCTCATGCCCTGAGATAAATGCCTGCTGATCATAGATGGACAAACATGGGAGTTGAGCTAGGCTGCTCAATCCCATCTCTATCATATATTGTGCTTCTCCTGATCTGAGATCTGCTTGGGATAGTCTCCAGTGGTAATAAAAACTTCACCTTGTGATATCGCCTCTCATCCTTCCGAGTCTTGCATCTCGTATTCGATCCACCTCCACTTGGAGCTCCATCTCGCACTGGGCTCCCCCTAGCTCCTGAAGCTCCACCTTATACTGAGCTCTCCACGAGATAGTAATATCCTCTCATCCTCTTCTTCTTTTCAATATCATCCTATCACCATGCAAAATCTTCAAGATTCCATCATCAGCACTCCACGTATAGTCGGTCAAATCCAGTCTACTCAGTGAGATAAGATTCTTTCTGAAATCGGATATGTATTGGACCTCCCCCAATCTCCTCACTGCACCATTATGTGTCCTCCAGCTGACCATCCTGATGCCCCTGATCGCACAACTCGATCCATCTGACAAATGAACAGTACCCTCACTATTTTTCAAGGAGTCAAACAACTCCTCTCTACAATATACATGATAGGTGCATACAGAATCTAAAATCTACTGCTGGAAAAAAGTAGATACCTTATCAGATATCATGAGAACATCATCCTCTAACTTGCTACTGGCCATCGCTGCAGTAGTCCTCGTTCGATCTCTTCGTTGTGGGCAATCTCTAGCTAGATACCCCAACTCGTCACACTGGTAGCATCTGATCTTACTCATGTCCCTCATCCTGGACTTGGACCATCCACCTCGTAATCTCTTGTCGCTCCATCTGCCGCCACTTACTCCTCTAGAAACTGCCAAAGTTAAGCTACTGCCGTCTGAGCTCGAAGCTAGGTTCTCCCTCTTGAGAACCTCATTCTGAAGAATCACCGTGGTGACCTCATCCTTCTTGATGATGCTCTTCTTACTAAAAGAGCAGTCACCAAAGACTCATATAAAGGAGAAAGCGACGCTAGCGAGACCAACGTCCTGATCTTCTCCTCAACTTTCTCATCAATACTGAGGATGTCGGTGAGGATCTTATGAAATAGCTGAGATACTCCTGCACGCTCTGTCTTTCAGTCATCCATAGTTGATAGAACTGTCTCCAGAGGAAGAAAATATTGCTGAGGGCCTTCGCCATGTAAACTCTTCAAGCTTCGACAACATCACCATCGAAAAAATCTCATCAAGCATATGGATCATCACATTATCCATTAGATACAAGCAGATTGTACTCATCATCTGCATCTGGAGCCGCCCCTAATCCTATACCTCGATGGTAGTCGGCTTCTTTTCGCATAAGAGAGCATTGATCAATTCTTGCTGGATGAGCACATCCTTCACCCTCATTTGCCATAAGGAGAAATTATCCTTTTCATCAAACCTGTTGATCTCCACTTTGATGGAGCTTGTCTTCTCCATCTTCAATTTTAATCACCATCGTCGTAACCTACACTTTGGTACCTCCTAGCTCTGATACCACTTGTTATGTAGGATCCAATATCATGTATTTAGCAGAAAAAAAAAGAAATAAAATAAGAACATAATCAAATACATAGATCATCCAAAAGACTCGCCTCCATGGGGCATGCAAGCTTCACCATAAGAAAAAAAAATTACAAGAGGAGATCACACCCTCAACCCTCATACACCAATCCCTCTCTCTCAATAAGAAGCTCTTCTTCACAAAAATTCTCTCTCTAGGACATCTCCTGAACCTCTAAAACGATCACTATCCACTGTCTGATAGTCTGTCTAAAGCACCCCTGTACTTCTACTCTTTATTGGCTCCTCTCAATCTGCTACTGTTGCTCAGGGAGTACTGACCCACGCCGCACTTCTCGATTGCCCACAGGGTCTCTTAAGGACCTGAAGTCAAGCCCTAATCGAAGATAGGACTCCGAACTCAAACCAGCCTCTCAACCATTAGATCACAATTGGCTCATCCCTAGGCCATTCGATCGCACCTCATCAAGCCTCATCCGCATGCCCAAACCTCCTGATCAGATTAGGACCGTCTGATCCAACTTCAGCATTGATTACAACTGTGGATCGTGCAATCGGTCCATGGAGAAACCTGTAGACCTCAAGAAACCCCTTGGGAAATGACGTCGGTCCACTGTGGACCATGCGAAACCTAGAGGAAACGGCCACTTGGTCCATGCACTGTCGCATGGACCATCGATCCATCGTGGACCGCAGTGAAAAATCCACTGCAGGCCTTGCCCGTGCTCGCCCGCACTAGGCCTCGCCTGCACTGGGTCACGCCTACCGCCGGGCCATGCGCCGGCTCCGCCACCGGCTTGTACCAGCCCGTGGGCCCCTCCGCCGGCCCTTGGTTCATACCAATTACTTCTGGATTCTCTCGTGCGTATCTCCTCTATCCGAACTCCGTTTGGATTGTTTTTGATCTCGTTGGACTTCGTTCGTCATCTTGGACCTCATTCTGAGCTTGTTGTGAATCGAATCTCGATGTATTTTTCTCAATAATACTAGAGATCTTTTTCCAACGTATAGTGAGTTACTTGCAAGTCATCATGATGATCTTAGATCAGAGGGACACTTATACCCATACCTTCGAGAATTACTCTTGATAGCAGAGTACTCCGTAATTGATCATGTTCGATGCAAATGTACTCCTACATTTCACCTGCATGCCATACCAATGTCTCCACACTCTATGGTTAAGAGGACAACCAATCCATATGGCACACAATGATTTATACTTGACATCGCTATCGTCCTTATAATAGTGTATCATTTGGTCACGAACAAGTTGAACGACTAAATGATAAATCTTTCTTTATCAATTTAAAATAATTTTAACAACTTCATCACAACACAGGAGTTCATATAGAAGATGTATAAAAAATTTTATGATGAAAAAGTCAAATAATTTTTATTATTGAAAATTTATATACAATTACAAATAAGAGCTCAATAGTTAATAAGCTGACGATTGATTTTGGGATATAATTTTTAACAACTCTCACTTGGACTAAAGTTAATCAGTACAGTATTGTATACCCATCTTTAATTTATGATCATCAAACTCCTTGACACTGAGGACTTTAGTGAATGGATCGGTCAGATTCTTCTTTCTATCGATCTTTTGAAGCTCGATATCACCTCGATCTACGATCTTCTGGATCAGATGGTAGCAGTGCAGTATGTGTTTGGTGCACTGATGAGATTTTAGTTCCTTCGTCTGACCAATGGCTCTAATGCTGTCGTAGTATAACAGGATCGGACCATCAATGGAGGGTGCCACTCCGATCTCACTGATAAACTTTTGTAACCATACAGCTTCCTTCATAGTATCGCATGCCGTGACATACTCCACCTCGTAAATTGAGTCGGTCATGGCATGCTGCTTAAAACTTTTCAGCAAACTGCTCTATCATTCAGAATAAACATGAATTCCGACATGCTCTTGCTATCGTTATAATCTGACTGAAAGTTAGAATCTGTATACCCATAAGTTTCAAGTCAGATTCTCCATAAATGAGTCACTGGTCGTTAGTATTTTTTAAATACTTGAGGATGGTTTTCACAATCTTCTAGTAATTCTCCTTGGATCAGACTGATACTTGCTCACTACCCCTAGTGAGTAGGCACAATCCAATCTTGTACAAGTCATGGCATGCATGATGGATCTCACTGCTGAAGCATATGGAATCTTACTCATACGTTCTTTTTTTTGAGGGGTTGTCAGACAATCTCTTTTCGAAAGAAAATTTTCATGGTCTATCGAAAGATAAACTTTCTTGAAATTCTTCATGCTGAACTGTTTCAGCATGGTATTGATATACGTGGACTGAGATAATCCAAGCAACCTCTTCATTCTATTTCTGTAGATTTCATCTCAAGGATGTAGGATGCTTCTTCCAAGTTCTTCATAGAGAACTGAGATGATAGCCAAACTTTTATTTCCTGTAATGCAAGGATGTCATTCCTGATTAAGAGAATATCATTTACATATAAAATAAGAAATACAACTATAGAACTGTTTACCCACTTGTAGATGCAGGGTTCTTCACCATTCCTAACGAAGCCATACATTCTGATCACCTTATTAAAATGTATGTTCCAACTCCTGGATGCCTGCTTCAATCCATAAATAGATCTTTGAAGCTTGCACATCTTTGACTCATCTGTAGATATGAATCCTTTAGATTATATCAAACATACTTCTTCTTTCAGCTCTCCATTTAAGAAAGCTATTTTTGTATCCATTTATCAGATTTCATAGTCCAGATGTGCCGCTATCGTAAGCATGATTTGAATAAATTTGAGCATTATCACAGAAAAAATACCTCATCATAGTCAATACCATAACGTTGACAATATCTCTTGACAACCAAATGGCCTTTATAAGTCTCCACCTTTCCATCTGCATCCCTCTTTCTCTTGAAGATTCACTTATACCCAATGGGTTTTTACTTTTTCAGGTGGATCAACTAATATCCATACATCATTAACCTTCATAGACTTCATTTCGAATTTCATAGCTTTAAGTCATTTATCAGAGTCGAATCTCTGTATTGCATCAATATAGATGATCGGAGCCTCATTATTCTCATCGAGTTCAATAGGATCATCGTCCCAGATCAAGAAATCGTAGTATATGTTCGGCTGATGCGGTACTCTATTGGATTTCCTTAATGGTGCATCTACAATGGACTCAAGGTTTGATCCAAACAAATCCTATTCTGTAGGTTCACTGATTATGTCGGTTCATCTACCTGTTGAACTCCATCAAGTTCAATCTTAGAGGTATTTATTCCTTCACCAAAAAAATTTTTTTCTAAAAAGATTGCCTTAAGGCTGACGAACATCTTTTATTTATCAACAAGATAGAAAAAATATCTCTTAATTTCTTTTGGATACCGTATGAAAATATACTTGTCAAACCTAGGTCCAAATTGTCTGTTATTAAATGCTTGACATGAGCTAGACACCCCCAAACCCTAAGATGTGAGAGAACCGGCTTATGCTCTATCCATATCTCATATGATGTTTTGCTCATAGACTTATTTGAAATCTATTAAGTACATAGCAAGCCGACTTAAGTGCATATCCTTAAAAGGAGATTGACAGACTAGCAAAGCCCATCATAGATCGAACCATGTTCAATAGGATTCGATTTCTCCTTTCAGACACACCATTATGTTGTGGCATCCCAGAAGGAGTCCATTGCGAGAGAATCTCATTCTCTCCCAGATATGTCAAAAACTCACTAGAGAGGTATTCACTCTCTCGATCAGATCGAAGAATTTTAATACTCTTTTCAGTTTATTTTTTTATCTCATTACGATACTGTTTGAATATTTCAAATGATTTTGACTTGTGTTTCATCAAGTAGATGTACCCATATCTAGATAAATCATCTGTGAATATAATGAAATAATGATATCCACCTCTGACACTTGTGTTCATAGGTTCACATACATCAGTATGTATCAGATCTAGAACATCATTGGTTTATTCATCTTTTTTAGTAAAAGATGACTTAGTCATCTTTCCAAGAAGACAAAACTCATAGGTAGGCAATGATTCAAAATCATTGACTTCAAAGATTGCATTTTGGGTCAACCTGTTCATCTTGTTCTTGTTAGTATGACCTAGCCTACAATGCCAAAGGTAGGTATCCGTGACATCATCTATCCTAGGGCGTTTATTCGACGTGTACATTACACTAGATCATGATACAATATAAATATCATTATTTAATTATCCATTCATCATAGTAACATCATTCAAAATGACATTACAAGAACTATTCTTTATTGAAATCTCATAATTTTTCTTGGCTAAAAAGCCTATAGAAATTACATTCAATAGAAATAAAGGACAAAAGTGACCATCACTAAGAACAACGACTTGAGAATTGAATATAAGTTTGACAATTTCTAAAGCTAGAACTGAAACTGATATTCTATCTCCAACGTTCAAAATCTCTCATCGTCCTCAATCTCCTACTGATCTGAAGTTCCTACAGTGAATTACAAATATTAATAAGACTATCTGTATTTAATATCCAGATCATAGTATCACAAATAGAGAAGTTGCAAGGTGTTATCATATAATTATCAAGCCCAGCAACTGCTTGCTTCTTCTTATCTGGCCAGTTCGAATCAAGAGAAGCTTTGTATTGAGGATAGTTCCTCTTTCAATGACCTTGCTTCTTAAAGTAGAAGCACTCTGTCTGACTCTGATCGGACTTGGACTTAGACTTCTTGGTCTGACCCCTAGCATGCTGCACCTTTTTATTTTTATTTTTCTTCTTTCTTTTCTTAATGGGACAATGCCCCATCAAAGATCCTTCCACTACATTCACCATCTCCTTGTGGAGCTGGTGATCCTTCTCAAAAGTCTATAGCAATCCCAGTAAACCGTGGTAATTGACTATAGGCTTTGTTATTCTATAATGACTGAGAAAGGAGAGATAGGATTTGGTCAGAAAATTCAGAATCGCATCTTTCCTAAGCTATTCATGCAAGAAAAAGCTGAGCTTGCTCAAACACTCGATCTGTTCGATCATGTACAATACATGATCAATGACTAACGTCCCTTTCTTCATTCGAGTGTTAAAAATAGCACAACTAGTCTTGTGTCGCTCAACATCGTTGGGAGTACTGGAGAACTTATTCAACACTTGAAGCATGTCCTCTAGCTGAGCATCCTTGAACTTACAATTGAATTCGTCATTCATCGCAGCCCGCATAATGCAATGATAGTGATGTGATCACTGATCTACTTTTAATAAGTATCTCGTACCGCACTGCATGCATTCGGGACTGGCTCCTCTAGTGTCAGATCTGTCAGTACGTACAAGATCTACTCGTGCTCCAAGATGATTTTTAATTTTTGATATCAGCTACTGAAATTGGATCCCATCAATTTTTCACTGTTCAACAGTGATCGGAGCGATAAGATGGTGGCCATAACTTACAAAAAAAAATTAAAACCTAATCAGTATATGAATTGTTGAGCCTAAAGACATAAACTTTAATCTCAAGATTCTCCCACTATTTTTATGAATTGGTAGCCTCTACCTCCAATATGAGGAATTACACTAATTTCTTAGTGGGTACTAAAATCCACACAGCTTGCACACAAATCTGACTTTGGCCGGCCCACCCATGTGCATTTATGGGTAAGTTCTTCACCAATTATTTCTCCAAATAACTTTTAGTAATTAATTCTATCCTAGAAACTTAATCAGTAGGCTTTGGCCTCCATTGTAAGGTTCTGATTAGGTCCAACCATTAACATGATCACTCTAAAAATCTAACTAACGAATGATCAGAACCGACTTTGATCGACCAACCTAACCACCCATCTGAGAGACTCAACTGAGCCATCATATTATGAATAATAATTTCAATAGACAATAAGTACCAGGCCTTTGGACCTCCAATGATTATCAAACTAATAGACCAATTATCATTCAATTTAATGGGAGACTATGATCTAGTTATCACCATAACTATCTTATCTTTAGAACCTAATAATTTAGAGAATTTGATTAATACAATTTAAGAGAAAAAAAAAGTTGATCAGCTAATCATAATCCTCCCACTGACTTTACCAAGTCAAATCAAAGAACCTGACCCCTAAATTAGTCATACAGATCAACCTATGCAGCATGGGTTAGCATGAATCAATGAGCAACTGAATCAAAAGCTGATTGACCACATTGGCCAAATAAGTGAGATCGATGAGAGGGATATGTCATTAACTCACCATAGACTCAATCTATGTGAGTAACTCCCAATTAATGACTATCGATCCACACTACCAAACTTACCTTAGACATCAATTGGTTCATCAATTTCAATTTGATTTGCCTAAAGACTCGGGCTCGATTATTGCACCACGATCGAGGTTCATCTTGGTTCAATCAAAGATATGGACTTGACCAACTACAACTATTGTATTGGTTCTAAAAAATCTGATTTAATCTAGTTTAATTTTTAATTAGATTTAATCAATTTCTCTATTAAGTCTATTTGATTCTAACCTTAGGTCTAATCCAATTAAAAAAATCTGATCTAGCTAACCCATAGACCTATGTTTTATGTGAAAATCATCAGATCTTTAATTCACAATTCCAGATCCAATTAATTCAACTTAATTATCAATTAAGTATATAATTTATATGGGTATGCTGTTTAGGTTTGAAATAATTTTAATTTTTAATTTTATAAATAATTTATAACTGATTTATGTAAATTTTTTTATTCTGAAACTAGGTCGACCTATCCCTGGACTTAATTGGCTAACATTAGTGGGTCGACCAAGTCTACTACTTGGTCAGCTAGTTAATAATGAACAGTAATTATTACTGTTCGATCTGTGACAACTGGTTCAGCTTAGTTAGCACCGAGCTGACTAAATCAAGGGACTAGGTTGGCTCAGATCAAAACTGAGTCGGCCCAGTTTGCATGCCAATAGATTTTTCAGAGTTTAGCACTTAAAAATTTTGCATCATTTGAAATAAAATCAATCATAAATGAGTTTTTAGATCATATCTAAATATTTTATGATTTTAAATTTTATTTTTTATGATTAAAATAATTTTAATCACATAGATTAGATAATTTTACTTTTCTTAAAAATTATATCACATACAACAGATCCTAAGATTTTAAAAATCTAAGATTTTACAGAAAAATAAGTTTTCTTCTTTTTGTGTTTCATCCTCATGAACAAACAGTACCCCTATACGCTATAAGAGATCTCATAGAATGGGAGAGAGGGTTATGAAATCTTACTTTCTCCTATGATCGGATAGCCAAAAAAATTCGATCCGATTACTATGCTACTAGGCATCTAATCTAATCATATCACATATGATAAAATTTAGATTTAATCTAAATCATATCAGATCTAATCAAAATTACATGATAAGCATAAAAATTATTTAGATCTAATCTAAATAACAAAAATTAGATCTAACATGCAATATAATTATGTTATATCGAACCTAAGCTCTGATATCACTGTAGAAAAACTAGCAGGCATAGAGTATTTTTTTTTTAAATTTTTATGTAGTAAAAATATGAGATTAAATAATTTAATCTATAAAACATGCTTAAGATCTAATCTTAATGCCTACCTTAGGATCTATAATATGGCATGTATGCATACAAAGATCTGAAAATAAAATCAGCATGCAAGATCACATCTAGACATGCACTAGTAGATCATATCTACAATATACATTACATGATATCAAGCACGAGTTCAAAACTCATCACTTAAACATGGGTAGTAGATCTCCACATCTAAATATCATAGACTTGAGGATTGCTCATAGTGGCACAGGGTGTCGGTCTCTACGGTTGATCCACTCGAAGCCTTGCATTGATCTGTTTCTCCAAAAGTACTAGCTTGCATAGAAACCATTGTAGATGGCTGATCTACTACTTTCTTTAGATCTCTCGAACTCCTCCGAAATGAAAGAAAGATAAAAAAGATTTGGTGATGGAAATAAAGATGGAGAACTGTTTTTCTCTTGTTTTTTCTTCATCCAAAAATCTAGATCAAATCTAGATATCTCACCCAAGAGGAGGAAGAACTCTCTATGCTCACACGCCAAAGATGGCCATCCAACCCCAAGACCTCATGCCCAGAAACCCTAATTTCCAATAAATTAGATCTCCCAATAATCTCTGATTTTTTGTCATACAAAAATCAGGTCCTTTTATACATGGCATGGATGGAGAGATAAGGATCAAGTTCGAATCAAATTCAAACTTAGATAAGAGTTCAGTTTCAAGCTAAACTCAATCCAAATTGAATTCAAACCAAACCAGAACTTATCTCATCCTCTTGGGCATTGAGATGAGGTGGTAAATCTTTGAGAGGTGTGCAAACTCTCATGCAAATCTGAATTTGCGTTGAGAAGTGGGCATGCGCACAAGGATGACCAGCGGCTAGGAGAGTCCAAGCTGGTTTGGACTCTTAGGCTTTATTTAATAAGTCTCCAACCTAATCAAATTAGATTATATCCAATTGAATAACTTGAACCTAATCTAATTAAGTTTCAAACCTGATTAAATCAGAATTTAATCAAGTCTAATTTCTGAACAAATCAAAAATCAATCATCCTTACAAATTAAATCAATCTGATCGAATCCAATTCAATTAGACTTAAAATAAATTATATTGCTCAATCAAATTGAGATAATCAGTAATCCAATTACTTATCAATCCTCTTTTAATTCACTACTCATTAGTAAATTGATTTATTACAACTTTTGCATCAGGTTAATCATCAATCAAATTGACGATTAAATCTTAGAATGATTCTCAATCGTTGATCAGCTACTTGATCAGACAGAAATTTCTTATGAGTGTGACCCCATATGTTCGAACCTAAGCCGGTAGCACAGAAACAACTTTCTGAACTAATCAATGTAACCATCTAGTAATGAGATCCGACGTCCAGATAGGTCGAATGATTACAAAGCAACATTCAAGAACCTACTGGTGTATGGTTACCGTATAATTCATCTCTTTGATTCTAATGCTCAAGGTGACCTAGAGTTTAACTATCAATCCTAGAATAGTCAACCACATTCTATCTCAACCTTTCAAATCCATCACATGGATTATCCTATCCAAATTTTACTAAATTGAAATACAGTGATGCATTAACTCCTGAATCCGGAGGGTTCAATCCAATCTTGACTCACACACCGACTTAACAAATACTTGACTGTGCCCCGAAACCTTCTATCACTGAATTAGAAATTCAGGTAGTCCGGCACCAAAGTACAATGAGTTGCTTGCAAGTCATCGTGGTGATTTTAGATCGGAAGGATACTTATACCCATACCCTTCGTGAGTTACTCTTGATAGCAGAGTGCTCCGCAGTTAATCATATTCGGTGCAAATATACTCCTATATTTCATCTGCATGCCATACCAGTGTCTCCACACTCCTTGGTTAAGATGACAACCAACTCATATGGAATACAACGATCTATACTCGATATCGCTATCATCCTTATAATAGTATATTATTTGATCACGAATAAATTTAAAGGCTAAATGATAAATTCTCCTTTATCAATTTAAAATAGTCCTAAGGACTTCATCATAACAAAGGAGTTCATACAGAAGATGTATAAAAAACTTTGTGATGAAAAAGTCAAATAATTTTTATTATTAAAAATTTATATACAATTACAACTAAGAGCTCAACCATTGTTGACTGACGATTAGCTTTTGGGACATAATTTCTAACACCTCTCCTTCCAGATACACCATAAACGTGTTAATAGGAGTACATCCACACCTTGCTGTCTCTGTTTATCTTTGATTTCAGATGTCCATGAATTCCATATGTTGTCCATAGTTGGGGGAAGTTCAAGCAGTTGAAGACCTGAAAAGAGTTGAGCCCAAACTGATCTTGAGAAAGGGCAGCCTAATATAAGGTGATCAGCAGTTTCTAAATCTTCCCCACAAAGCACACAGTCCACCTAATTAAGAAATCCTTTTTAGATAGGTTCGCCCTTGTTGCGATCTTATTTTTGTCACATAACCAAGCAAATATCCGCACTTTCTCTGGCACCCCGGTCTTCCAAATGATTCTGCTTGAATTCGGTCTAATTCCTCCATCTTGTATGAAGCTGTACACCTTCCTTGCTTTGTAATCCTTTTCACTGAACCACTTCCATTCTATGGAATCTGGATTACCCATCAAACATACTGGACTAATACTTCTTTGTAACCTGTCGATATCTTCTTTAAAGCAGGATATTATCAACGTACCCAAGAGTTAATTATTGCTATAGAATTCCAATCCTTCAGCTACTGTCGTGAAGTGATTTGGTGCCACTGCATATAGCTTTGGTAAGAGGTCTTTCAAGGCCTGATTTGGAAGCCAACAATCCTCCCAGAGCAAGGCTGCTTTTCCATCATCAACAGTGTATCTAATTAGAGGCTGAATACTATCCTGAGCAGCTTCTAATCCTTTCCAAAAAACTGATAATGGTTTACGATTTTGCCTTAATCGCCTCTGTGATACAGGATGTATAGAACAATCCAGTTTGCACCATATATCAGTGCTGTTGGTATGAAGTTTCCACCACCATTTACCCAATAAGATCCTATTGAAGATTTTTATGTTGAGCACCCCTAGCCCTCCGAACTGCCTGGGCCAGCAGACACAAGACCACTAGACTCGGCAGCTCCCTGGCTTACAATCCTCTCTCCCTCTCCATATAAATGATCTATGAATCCTATCTATTTTTTTAAATAACAAATTGAGGGAGAAGTAGGGTGCTCATCCAATACAAAGGAATGCCTGTAATTACCACATTCGTAAGGACAAGCCTTCCAGGTAAATTTAGCAGCTTACCTTTCCATCCCACCAGCTTCTTCTGAACCTTTTCTATCAATGGGTTCCAATCTGATTTTCGTAGTTTGGAGTGATGCAATGGAAGGCCTAAATATGTCACGGGAAAATAACCTACTTTACTCCCTAACATTTCTGCTGCTCTTTTCAGCATCATCTCTTCAACACCCACTCCTGGAACATGGGATTTGTCAAAGTTGATCTTGAGTCCAGTCATCAATTCAAAGGAATAAAGTATGAATTTGAGATGCTTTACATAATTTATGGCCATATCTACTAAAAATGAGTGTATCATCTGCAAACTCTGAAATTGCCCCGTGATGTTGGCTGGCCCAATTCCTTTTATCAATTAGTTTTTTCTGCTACCCTTATCATACGATCGAGGGTGTCTACCATCAAAATGAATAGCTAGGGGGATAACGGGTCACCCTATCTGAGTCCCTTCCTCAGTTTAAATGTATTTCCTTTCAGCCCATTTATAAGCACCGAAGCTTTGGCTGTATAGACTATATCCTTTATCCATTGTCTCCACTTTGAACCAAACCCTCTGCCAACAAATTAAGCATGAAGCTCCAATCAACATTGTCAAAGGCTTTCTCAAAATCCGCCTTATAGACTAGTCCTTTATACGCCTCATTTTTGCAGTGATTTAAAATTTCTGTGGCCATGACAAAGCATTCGGAAATATTTTTGCCTTGCATGAATGCTAACTAAGAGGTTGAAACAAGCTGATTCAACTTTTTTGCAAGTCTCCTGGATAGAACTTTGGAGACTAGCTTGACTATCCTATTAATTAGACTTATAGGTCGAAAATCTCTAACAGTGAATTCACAAGATTTTTTGGGGATGAGGGTAATTAAGGAGTAATTCAGTCGTCCCATAAAACAAATGTATTTGAAGTTGTTTAATTTGGGCCAGTCCAATAGTTAACCCAAATAAATAATTCAAGTTGATCTGATTAGACTCGAACCGGCTCAAGCTTGGGCTCGGGCTAGGCGGGTCTTATATTTAAAAAATTTTGGATTTAAATTCGGCCGAAGGCCGAAAAATTTTTTAGATCAGATTGAACAACAATGTGGTCCGATCCAGTCCGATCCGTTACCAGCTCTAAAACCGCTACAAAAGCATCGTGCCAAAACCAACGCACGTGAGATTTCAACCCATGTCATTAGTTCAATGATTTTAGCCACAAAAGATAACATGAGACTGCTCAAACTTAGACCTAAAACTAATTTGGTGCAAGTATTATTGGACCAACTCCGTTTCGGGTCGGTTCGATTCAGTTTGGCTCAACGAACAGCTAGTAATAAGAAAGAAGCAAGGTTTCTACCCAGTTAATATTCCTTTCTTCCTCAACCCAAACCAAAAAGTAAAGGAGAAAAGCTGGAGTGTCTCTGAATTCTCCCCAACGCGTAGGCCCTTCCAAAGCTCGCCATCCCCGTCCCAGTTCTATAAAAGAGTCCCGTCACCGCTCCATTCACAAGAAACTCACCTTCATCCAAAGTGCCAGCCATGTCGTCCGCGTTCCAGCCACAGCTCCAGACCCAAACCCGGTCCTACAACCCAGCCCGCCGGTCCCGGTTCAACGCCCGACTTGTCCGGGAGAGCCTCACGACCCGGTTCGCCATGTGCGTCTGCTCCGTTCTCCTCTTCGTCCTCCTCGTCGCCGGCCTTATCGTCTTCATCCTCTGGCTCAGCCTCCGCCCCCATCGCCCCCGTTTCTATCTCTCCTCCTTCTCCGTCCCCGCCGTCTCCCAGCCGTCGGCCGGCCTCCTCAACTCACCCATCTCCTTCAACGTCACAGACCGCAACTCCAACCGGAATATCGGCATCTACTACGACGTCGTCTACGGCTCGGTCTACTATAACGACCAAGTGGTCGCGTCCGGTCCGGTCCTGAACCCGTTCTTCCAGCCGCCCAAGAACACGACGCTGGTCCTCGGGGACCTCACCGGGACGGCGCCAGCGGCGGGGGACGCGCTGGCGGCCCAGATGTCGGGTGACGCGGCGTCTGGCCGGGTCGAGTTCCGGCTCGAGTTGAAATCAGTCATCCGGTTCCAGGTGAAGGCCTGGGACACGCACCACCATACCTTGCACGTGGAGTGCGACATGGCGGTGGGTTCTGACGGAAACCTCCTGGCCAGCTACAAGAACGAGAAGTGCTCCATCTACTTCTAGTCTTAACATGACATAACTTGCATATGTGTGATCGTTTCCCTCCTGACTTCACTATCTCACGTTTCTTTTTTTTCTTTCTTTTTTTTTTTTTTGGGTAAACCTATCTTACGTTCTTCTTGTTTGATTTGTGACATTTGATCGTTTGTACAACTTTCCTCTTTGAGCTCAAGAAAATGTATAAGAAACAATTTGTCATATCACGAATTGGGAATATTTGGTATGTATATGGATGTGATCTCACTGCAAAATGATTTTTTCATATTTACCTTTTTTTTTTTTTTTTAATGTGATCCATTGAATAGACTCCTAATTTCATTTGGTTTTCATAGTTCTTTCTGTCTCTTAGAGAGAGATTCTTCATATCCAAGGAAAAGCAGCCTATGGCACGCAACAAAAACAAGGCATAAAGTACGTAGATTAATTTTTTGTACCAAAAACAAGAAGTGGATTAACTTTTATGCGGAAAAAAGGAGAAAATATGGAGGAATTCACTAGAAATTTTTATTAAATAATGAAGTGTGCACAGACCATGAAGGGAAGAGAACCCCCACTTCAAACAAAAGATAAAAACAGGGGAAACAAAGAAAGAGAGGAAAAGAAGAAAGGTGAGGGCACTGAATTGAACGCCAGATCAATCTTATGTTGAACACGGGTCTGGTCTTGTACATTTGAACTCAGAGGTGCGAACCCACAGGGCATGCACTTAGAATAGAGGTGATATCTGCTCAGAGAGACGAGAGGAGTGTCATTTTATTTCATATATTTTAACGAAAATGGAAGGTGGACCTATCCAGAATTTATTGATAAAGCATGGATTTCCTACTGTACTCATGATGCATTGCAGCTTGCATCTTTGCGTGGTCTACATTTGTGCGCAGCCACTTACGAAGTCAATACCTTTGTTCCTTCAGCATCACTGATATGCCTTCCCGTGTTGTTTCGTATGCCCCCGGTGGCAAGGGTGTTGAAGAGAGTGTTTTAGAACCATTTTGAATTTTCCATTGTAGCAGGCTGTCCAGGTCATGCAGTGGGGAGTCAACTGCCATCTGCCCGTTAGTCACAGACTCATCGCATTGGATGGAGGTAAGCACAGTGTGAACCCTAATTGGGACCATGGCACCACCATTGTTCTGACACTCGAAAGTACCTTCCCATTTTTCCCGGTCTGTACGACCCTCGCACCAAGCTTAGTTACCATAACATGGGACAGTAGCATCAGCTAGGAATTCATAGCAAAACATGCGGCATTTCTCCCCAGAATCAATTTCCTCAGGCTTTTTTATGAGGTGATCACGAACATTGTCTGCTTTGTGAGGGCTCTGCTCCTCAATGCTGACAAGAACGTTGCAACCATCAGCATGAAGACACGCATGGGCTGGGACAAATCCATTACCTCGGCAAGTACTGTTGGAACAATCTTCTCATAGTCAAGGTGATCTCGCCAAACATCATAACCATATTGATCTTGTTGCGACAGATAGGGAAAATAACGAAACAAGGAAGAAAAAATAAAGAGAAAACAGAGAGAGAGAGAGAGTCCAATACATCACATCTCTAGAACACTTAATTACAACTCAATTATTAATGCCCCTTTAGGGTTACAAGAGAAATATATAATAGAATAAACTGATTTAGACCCAAACCGATATTCCAATGATAAATCAATTTAGACCCAGAGTCCTAATTCAACATTGACCGGAACCACCATCCAAAATAGATCTTCAGTTGATATGGACTTATCCTACTAGATGTAAAATTCAAGACAAACTAAAAAAGTCTCCACCCTAGCTTGAAGTTTACCAAGTCAAAAATATCGAAATCTTTCTCGCTATCTCTTCCTTACTTGCCTCATGAAGGCATCAGCCTCTACAAATATTAATAAAATTCAATCAATGCTTGAACTTGTTAACTAGAAGTGGCTTTATCAACATATCAACTAGATTCTCTATATTGGCTATCTTCTAAACTACATTGATGTCATTATTATCCAAATCACTTGCATAACCAGAACTATATAACCTGCAATGCTATTAATTGATCTACTACTATGATAGACCAAGCCAATGTTTATAGAGCCTCTCAAATATCTTATAATTATTTCACTATCTATCAATATGTCTTCCTATGATAGCCCATGTATCTACTAACTACTCGAATAGCATGTGAAATATCAGATCTAGTACAAATTATAGCATACATCAAGCTACCAATTGTACTATCATATGAAACACATGACATGTGCTCCATCTCCTTAGTTTATGCTTATAATGAAGCAAATAAGTTAAAGTGTGCAGCCAAAGGAATACTCATCAGTTTGAACCTATCCATATCGAAGCTTTTAAGCACCTTTTCTATATACTTTTTTTAAGACAAGTACAGTCAACCTGCTTGCCAATCTCAATGGATCTCTATCCCCAAAATCTTCTTCACCATATCCAAATCTTCTATTTCAAATTCATCTTTTAACTAACTTTCTAACTTTTCATTTTAGATTTATTCTTAGCTATAATCAATATATCATTAACATACAACAGTAAATACACACAAGAATCATCTAAAATTTTTTTATAATAAACATAGTTATCATAGTGATTCCTAGTGTAACCACTATTAGCCATAAAAATATTATATCTTCTGTACCATTGCCTAGATGATTGCTTCAAACCATATAAAAAATTCTTCAATAGGCAAATATAATTCTATTTACCTGGATCAAGAAATCCCTTTGGTTGTGACATAAGATTTATTCCTCAAACTCACCATATGAGAGACAGTTTTGATATCGAGCTGCTCAAGCTCTAAATCAAACACACAAACTATAGCAACTAAAATATATATGGAGATACACTTTATAATAAGAGAGAATACTTCATGAAAATCTGCTCCTTTCTGAGTATTGCCCTCTACAACTAATCATGCTTTGAACGTGCTGCCTCAACCCCAAGAATGACTTATTTCTTCTTGAAAAGTCATTTACAACCAACTACTCTTTTACCCTTAGTTAACTAAACTAACTCCCAAGTATATTTTTTTCCTAAGTGATTCAATTTATTCATTTTATAACTATGACCTATTTTATAGACTCACTATTCATAACATCCTGATATGAGGAGGTTCCTCATGCTCAATACTCTCAACTACTACAAAAATATAAGCAACTATATCTACATATCATGAAGATGGTCTAACCTACCTCGTCTCCTTACCAATAGCAATACTATATTATTATTACCGCCATGACGTATCATCATGTATAAAATCTTATGTCTTTATTTTATTGTGTTGAACTAAAAGATTTTTTGGCACTCTCCATGGAGCTTCAACATCAAGCTCCACTTATTTATTAATATCGTGGTCTATTTATACCTACACTGTCAATAGATTCCTTCTTCTAATTTGACATAGTAGACTCATTAAAAGTAACATCTTTGGTAATAATAACTTTGGATGACCTAAACTCATCAGTATGCCACAATCTATATCCCTTCAACCCATTTGTATTGTCACGCCCCAAATCCGAGACATAACACGGCCATGCTACCGAGGGATGGAGCCTACGATAACACGAAACCAATCCATCATAATCATCTAAAATCCATCAAATAAAAAAATTCAATTCTATTATTCATCAAATAATCGAACCAATATTGGTTCAGAGCATCTAAATCCAAAAGTAAGTACTAACCCGAATCTCAATATTTATAAATAACTATAAATTCATGATTATAAAATAAATTAAACTTCTGTTGTCAAATTTTTCAGCTTGCTATGCCGATCTTCAAGCTTGGATTCTTTTTGTCGATCCTAACTTTATTTCTCTATTCAAACAAAAAGAATATGAGCTACACTAGCCCAGTAAGTAAAACTTACGCTTCCTTATCGGATCAAGCATAAATTTTTCATGATAATGTAATATTTAAAAAATAACAGATAATACAAAATAAAGTATTTCATAGAGCATATAACAAAACAAGTTATAAACTCATCATGCATGCATAAATTATGTATATTTCACAATCATGAATCGTAAATCATTTTCATCACGTATTCATGTCATGTTTCAAAATATTGCTCACAGATATTCGTGCTAAGGTCACTATTATATCCGTGACAGGGCATATTTCTTAATCGACAGAGTTCTTAATTCATGTGCCAACTTTATACCCGCTGGCAGGGCCATGTTTCGTGTGGATGCTAGCTCCGGATGTCGATCTTCCTGAAGGGATTCATTCATAGCCATCTGAGAGCCTTTGAAATCATTATATCTTTTTCTTAAAGCATACATATATATAGATGGAAAAACAATGAAATTCATGCTTCATAACATGCTATTTTCATAAGACATATTCATGAAATCAATACTCATAATAAAATATGCTTTTTATATCACATATGTCGATCCTTATTTTATGATTTCATCAATAGTAATTCTTTACATAAAAACATAATCATTTAAAAATAAATAAGGAGCATAAGATCTACTTACCTCGTTCATCTTAGATCTTCAGACTTTATTAAAAGAATCAGCTAATTCTATTTAAAATATCAAATCATCATCAATTTCTATTCCATAAATACAATAAGATTAAATCATAAGGAAAGAGGATTGTTGTCCGGATGTGTCGGTCCATCCAGATACCAGGGCAATTCAGGATCTCTGATCTGAGGGTCAGATTTAAGTGACTTGATCAAAAAATCGTGAAGCATAGATCGAATTAAGGTCAAGATCAATTAATAGGATTCTTTAATAATAAATTTGAAAGATCTTGATATGATCAAATGAGGTTGACATACAGCACGGATATCAAAGCAACTTCGGATCATCTTGTTAGAGTCAATATGAGCTTCTAAAAGATGAAGACATGACTCGATACAAATTCATAGACCTTTTTTAGAGAGAGAAAGTCGGTCAAGAGAGAGAAAGTAGAGAGAAAAAGTGGAGAGAGAATCTTCGTATCCTTCAAAAGTGACAATCATGATTGAGATCATCAGAGATTATATCATGATGACTTAATATGGATTAACCATGATCAATGTTATCAATTTCGAAGAAGGATCGATCAGGATCTAATCTACTGCATGAATTTCGGAGCAGTCTCAGATCATCATATTTTCATCTCAAGTTTATCCTAGGGTCTGTGATGCAATCAGAGAGAGAATGACCCTAGAGAGACGAAATCCATAAAAAGAGATAAAAGGTCTAGAGAGAGAAAATAGGAAGAAAATCTAGAGAGAGAAAATAGAAGAGAATGTAAAGAGAGAAAGTCTAATTCTAGAGAGAGAAAGACTTAAGAGAGAGATGAGAGAAATTTTCTCTCACATATATTTTTTATTATTATATTTTTCTTTTCTTTTTCTTTTTCTTTTTCTTTTTCTTTTTAGAGAGAGACAATAGAGAGAGAAAGAGAGAAAAGAGAGAGAAAGAGGGAGAAAGAGGGGAGAGAGGGAATTTTTCTCTTTTCTTATTTTTTTTTTATTTTTCTATTTTGTATTTTCTTTTCTTTTCTTTTTCTTTTTCTTTTTCCTTTTTCTTTTCTTTTTTTTTTCCTTTTTTTTTCTTTTCTTTTCTTTTTTTCTTCTTCTTCCTTTTTCTTTTCTTCTTCCCAGGCTTCCATTGAGCCGAAATAGGGGATCTCACAATCCCCTGTTGGCCGACCGACCGACGGTGCAACCGGCATGGGCGACCGTCGGCAGAGGAGGGGCGACCCTGCGGCAAGAGGAAGGCCAAGCCAGTGGCCGGCGGCGGCCACCGACGCCCACACATTCAAAAGGGACCGAATCTCTTTCTCCAAGAAATCCGACGACTCCGATCGCCGGCGATCGTGCACACGGCATGGGGAGAAAGGAGGAGAAGAGAGGAAGGGGAGGAGGCTCACCTTCGACGCCGGCGAGGCTTTTCCGGCGAGCAAAAAGGATGGCACAGGGACGGTCTCCGCGGTGGTTTTCTGCGATTGCCGTCGGGATCTCACAATCCCTGTTGGCCGGCCGACCGACGGTGCAACCGGCATAGGCGGCCCGTCGGCAGGAGGAGGGGGCGGCCCACCGACGCCCACACATTCAAAAGGGATCGAATCCCTTTCTCCAAGAAATCCGACGACTCCGATCGCCGGCGATCGTGCACACAGGCATGGGAGAAAGGAGGAGAAGAGAGGAAGGGAGGAGGCTCACCTTCGACGCCGGCGAGGCTTTTCCGGCGAGCAAAAAGGATGGCACAGGGACGGTCTCCGCGGTGGTTTTCCGGCGATTGCCGCCGACTGGGTCTCGAATCTTCGGTGAGAGGGAGAGAGGAGGATTCTCCTCCTTAAATAGAGCCGGAGGGGGGGCTCTCCGACTCCGATTGGGAGCCAGTGAGAGGAGGAAGAAGACTCCCTTCGGGAGTCTTCTCCTCTGTTTCCCTTTTTTTTTTTTTTCTGGGCTGTGGATTGATTCTGGGCCCAATTGGGCCGGGTGATCACATGTATAACCTAGGAATATGCATCTTTTTACCCTCGATTCTAGTTTACCATCATTCGCATGAACATATGAGAGGCAACTAAATATTATAAAATTAGAATAATTAACAAAGTAATTGGATCATCTTTATGTGGAATCTTATACTCATGTATGGTTGATGGAGACGATTTATGATGTACCATGCTATATTACTACTTCAACCTAGAAAGTTTTGTCGAGACGAATATTTAGAGCATACAATGAGCTCTCTCCATTAGTATCCTATTCATTTGTTCTACAACTCTATTCTATTATAATGTTTCTCATACAATATAATGTCTCACTATATCTTCATTCTTGTAAAACTTATCAAATTCACTTGAACAGTACTCCAAGCTATTCTTGGTTCTCAATATTTTAATCCACTACTTGCCAAACACACAATGTTCACAAAAGTATAGTCTCTCTATCTTCACATCATCAAGCAAACCTCTCTTGGACAGAATCATCATCCTTCTCTTACTCATATGGCCTAAAAGTATATGTTGTAACTGAGTAGTATCTATCTCTAACAATCCTTTTGATGAAGAAATTGTTGTAGTATCCACTATTATTTTACTCAAAAAGTGATACAATCTATTAGCCAACTTTTCTTTCATCACTACAAGGGCTTTTTTAAAAACTTTCAACAAATTATTCTCACCAGCATACTTGTATCCATGAGAATCAAGCGTACCTAAGAAAATTATGTTCATTTTCAATTCTTGAACATATCAAGCTTCTAAGATCCTCATAGTACAATCATACTTCTCAATTCAAATGGTTCCAATACCAATAACCATAGTAGATTTATTATGTGCCAATAGAACATTTCTTTCCATAATCCAATAGGTAGAAAACTAATTTCTATTAGGAATCATGTGAAAGGAATAACCAGAATAAAGAATTTACTTTATCTAGAGCTACCAACACTAACCGATAGAATCTCATTGTGAGCATAATCAGAATTTTCTTGTACTATGCTAGTATTAGCTTCAAAGGTTGGCTCTCTCATTTCACCTTTTTCTTTTCTTTCTGGACAAAGTCTACTAATATGTCCTTTCTTGTGATAATGAAAATGATAGATATTTTTATATTTTAATTTTGTTCTAGACTTATTCTTACAGCTAGAACCCCTCTCTGTTCCTATCTCTAGCAATCAACTATTCTCCTTGATTCTCCTCATAATTTTCAGATACCATTTTCTTTCAACTCTTTATATTGCAACACATCTTTTACATCATGACTATAAGATATTCTCTATCATACAGTATAGTATCAATAAAGTTCATATAAAAGGCTGGTAGTGAGCACAATAAAATAAATGCCTGAACTTTATCATTAATTGAAACACTAATATTTTTTAAATCCAAAATAATTTTATTAAATTTATCTATATGATCTTTCATAGGTGTATCTCTTCATGTGTAGGTGGTGGAGCTGATGCTTCAAATATAACCTATTTGCGAATGACTTGGTCATGTATCTACTCTCCACTTTTAACTATAGTCCAGCTGCTTCTTCTCTTCAACAACTTCTCTAAGCATTGTCTATCAAATATAATAGAATTGTACTATGTGCCTTCATCAATAGCTCATCTTTGTGTCCATCAAGTATGCTATCTAATAACTTCTTTTTATCTTCTAATACCTTCCACAGACCTTGTTGTATCAAAAAGGCTTGCATCTTAATCTACAAGATGCCAAAATCTTTTACACCATTGAACTTCTCGATTTTGAATTTTGTAGTCATTATCATGAAACTCCAATCGAAAAGATCAAGACTCTGATACCACTTGTTGCGACAAATAGGAAGAATAATAAAACTACAAGAGAAAAAAAAGGGAAGAGAGAGAATAAGAGAACAGCAAGAGCATACAAAATTTGTACGGTTTGATCTATTGACCTACACCACAAGCAGAAATAGTGCAACTTCACTATAAAAAATTTGAGATTATGGAGTACAAAATTATCTCACAAACTTAAACCTCCAAGACAACAGATCTCTAGGACACTCAATTATGACTTAATTACTACTATCTCTTTAGGATTACAAGGGATATATATATATAATAGAGTAAACTAATTTAGACTCAAACTAGTATTTCTATAATAAATTAGTTTAGACTAATGTCTTAATTCGATATAGACTTGAATTAGCATCCAGTCTTAATTCAATATAGACTTGAATTGCCATCCAAAATAGACTTTCAATTGACATGGACTTGTCCTACTAGAAGTATAATTGAAGACAAACTCTATAGATCTTGGTGTAGGTCACACAAGCTGCCTCTCAAGATCTTGCTTTAGGCAGGCATCAAGTATGGCATCTAAGACTTGGTCACAAAGTTTGCCGGGGTGCCCCTTGTTAGCAAATTCTGCAACGTAGAGGAAGGTGTCTATCTGCAAAGAATAAAATGAAAATCGAATGTGTTGTTGTTAATAAGAATGTCAAACCATTATTAGTTGTCAAAAATGAAGTGTATAATTTTGCTTTAAAAAAATGAAGTGTGGCTGACCATGGTATTTGTGAATAATTGACAACTAGGGCTTAGCTGCGAGATGTTTGTGAATGAATAATAAATACAACAATTAACTCGTGATCAATCAAAATAAACCTATATTGCAATATCTCTGCGATAATCTAAAACCTTCATCCAAAAAAACTAACAAAAGTTATTATTTGAATTTTTTGATCTTGTACCAGTATCTACGATATATCTAGTATATAGTTGTTATGGGATTAATTAAGTATATGCCCACATAAGTCTCCATACAGCCACTTGACTCCTCTAACCTGAGAGATCACGATCGAGAGGCCTGCTATTATTTGCATGCTTTGAGTGATTTGGAACCAAGATTTAGACTACCGATAGCTATCCCATGACAACTATTAGTATTTGACCAAATGAGTCAGTAATTTTATGCTTCCTTGATTCTTGGGAAGAAGGGGTTCCATAAAAAAATTAAACATAATAAAAATAAAAAAGTATTACACCACCCCACTACTATCTTACCAAGTACCATGATGGTTTAAGATCTATTGCTTATGTCACCAGAATTTTGTATTCCAGAAAAGGATACTGCTATGGTGCTCTGAAGTCCTTATTGATCTTGTCGCCATTAGGTTTTTTTTGGCCATCCAGCTTAAGATGGATGGTACTGATTTATCCATAGTCAACTGATTTTAATCAGCGATGTGCGTGACTGGTGTAGCAAATAATTTGAATTGCATGGACTGATGCAGCAAATAATCCAGAACCCTTCCCTATACTTCTACTACTAGACCCAAACTATCTCTCTTTCTCCCCCTCCCCGCCCCTCTCCACAGCCATCATCCCAACCTCCTATTATATCATTGGATTTTCCAAGACCATCATTCCCACCGCCAATATCGCCGCCAAATTTTTCATAACTATTGTTCCTGTCGAGGCTAACCTCTTGCATCAGGCCAAGGAGTGGATGGAGGTTGCTCCGTGGTGGCCGTTGCCATTAGGGCGGCCCAAGCTGACCTCAAGGCTGTGGCTTTGCCTTCGACTTCCATGCCTCTTGGATGATCTTCACTGCCATCACTATTGTAACTATCACCATCACTTTCTAAATCTAGCCCCCATCCAGACCCTAAGGCTCTTCCCACCTCGATGGCTCCCATCCCATCACACCACCCCCAACTTTCTCCCCCATCAGTCCCACCTCCCTACCTCTGTGCCCTCCCATTCCCCTAATGGTGGTAGCAACTTTACCCTCAGCTTCTAGATTAGATCTCTCATTATCACAGATTCTTGATCGAATGATCATCGGACAGTTAAAAAATAATATTTTAATACCCTCATTTATTAATTTAAATATTTTTCTTTACAAACTATCTTAAATATTTATTTTTATAAAATATTATAAAAAAGCATAATAAGAACTCCCTCCAAAATTTTTTGAAAAGCATGGGGTTGAAACCTTGAGGTGTAAGATCACTTCAGTACTCGAGCCTTTGACCCCTTGTTGGAAAGTAAGAGGCATGTAGAATGGCACACTACACATAATAGATTGATCGTGCTGGCCCAAGATCTAAAACAAACACCAATCAAAAAAAAATATTTATGGAGAATTGCAAGAAAAAATAATTATGGAAGAAAAAAAATTGGGAGAAAAAAATAATGTATTCAAAGAAGAATAAATATCAAAATCTTATAAAAGTATCTCGCGAAGAATCTCCACATGTTCAAATAATCTCTCCTCTTTTTCTTCCCACATCAGTTCTCTACAGTTTCACACACCATATGGGTGGGAGTTTGACTCCTACCTTGACTCACAAAAAAAATCTACTACAATACAAACTCTTAGTCCCATTTCAAATAGAATACATATAAAATAAATAAATAAATAAAAATAAAATCCTAGATGGACATGCGATGAGTCTCAATACTCTCCGTCATTGTGAAGTCCATACTGACAATGCCAAGTTTGCCATGCAAGTCTTTAAATCACTTAACCGCTAATCCTTTGGTGAAGATATCTGCTAGCTGATCTTTTATTAAAACTAAAAGCAAATCAACCTCTTCATCTATAATTTTTTCTCTAATAAAGTGATGATGAACCTCAATATGCTTTATCTTTGCATGAAACACTAGATTCCTTGCCAAACGGATTGCACTCTCATTGTTATAATAAAGAGGAACAATATAATCAATTACTAACCTAAACCATCAAGCAATCTCATGAGCCAAGTCAACTCCTGAATTGCCATCATGGTCGCACGATACTCTATCTCTGTAGAAGATAATGCAATAGTAGGTTGTCTCTTGCTGCACCAAGAAATAATACTAGATCCCAAGCTAAAAGAATAACCAGTGGTAGACCTATGTATATCTACATCACTAGCATAGTCTAAATCTGTAAAACCTACTAGGCTAACTGAATAATTATTAGTATATACTATGCCATAATCAACAGTCTTAGCAATATACCTTAAGATCCATAAAAACTACATCAAGATGTGGCTGTCGAGGATGCTGCATATATCTGCTGACAATGCCAACTACATAAGAAATATCTAGTCTTGTGATAGTCAAATAAATCAAACTACTCACAATCTATCTATACATATTAGGATCATCAAGAAGTTTGCCCTGCTCTTTACTTAACTTTAAATTTGATTTAATTGGAATCTGCTTATGCTTGCAATTAGCCAATCCATACTTACTTAAAAAATCAAGGGCATATTTTCTTTGACAAATAAAATAATTATCCTTAAGTTTAGCTACTTCAATGTCAAGAAAATATCTCAACTCACCAAGTTCTTTCATCTCAAATCATATAGATAGCCACCCACGAACATTGTAGATCTCATCAACATCATTGTCAGTAACAATCAGATCATCAACAAATAGGCAAACAATTACCACATCTCTACTAGTATGTTTCATAAATAAACTAAAATCTACAGAAGATAGAGAATAACCATAAAATATTAAATATTCTATAATTTTTTTATATCATGCTCTAAGTGTCTGTTTGAGACCATATAAAGCTTTCTTAAGTTTGCAAACATACTCAGGATGAGCGGAGTCAACAAAATCAGGAGGCTGCAACATATAAATATCCTTGTCAAGATCACCATATAAAAAGCTTTCTTAACATCTATCTACCACAAAGACTATTTCTTGCTCGCTGTTAAAGAAATAAGTACTCTGACAGTAGTTAACTTTGCAACCAGACTGAAGGTCTCGTCAAAATCAACTCCATACTTTATAAAATCCTCTTGCTACAAGTCTAGCTTTGTAGCTTCAATAGAACCATCACTCTTTCTTTTCACCTTATAAACCCACTTATAGGAAATAGGAGAAGCACCACTATGTAAAGGAACCAAATCCCAAGTCTCATTCCTTTTAAGAGCTGACATCTCTTCTCTCATGGCCTCCTCCCAAACATTATTACCCTTGGCCTCATCATATGAAGTGGGCTTAAGCTGATCAACAATAGTAGAGATATAACAATAAGCCATAGAGAAATAATCCCAATCGCCATACCTGTCAATTTATTTCTTCTTTCACTTGTTTCTCTGCAATGATAATGGATCTTCAGAAGCTTAAGTTTCATCTTCAAGTGACTTTGCATCTTCTTCTCTAAGAATTTATTTTTTCTTAGAATTTGAAGTATGTAAATCAGTTTTTCATGGACTTTTATGAGTATCAGAAATAGGTAGAGAAGACTTGACAATTTAGTAGAAGAAGAAGAAGCTGGAGAAACTATAGAAGACTCATCAAATTTTGTAAGAACATCTTTCCGAGATACTTTGTCCTCATCAGAAATTGATCTAAACTTACCAACTAGAAAGTAGGACCAATCAGAAAACCACAAAAAAAAGTTTATCAAAAACAATGTGTCTGGAGATATAAATCTTTATCATCCCAGGATTAATGCATCTCCAATCTTTTCTAGCTTCATCATAGCCAAGAAACATAATCTGACAGACTTTTTATCTAGTTTATTAGAGAATGCATCATAATCATGTACAAAATAAACACATCCAAATACACAAAGATCAAAAATATTAAGATGATTTCCAAATAGTTTTTTATAGGGAGTTGTATTATCAATACTTCTCAAAAGTGTCCTATTAAGAACATAGACAGCTGCCTGCATTCACTCTACCCAGAATTCACACCTCACATTCTTTGCATGAATCATACTACGGATAGTTTCAAATATATGCCTGTTCCTCCTCTCTGCCACATCTTTTGTTTAGGAGTACCTGGATAAGTAAACTGTCTATGTATGCCACAATTGATCAAATAGTTAGAGAATTCCTTTAAGACATTCACCATCTCCATTGGTTCTTAAGTAGTCAATTTTTAATTCAAAAAGATTTTCAACCAAATTCTTAAATTAACAAAATTTCTCAAATACTTTTGATTTTTCTCTAATCTAATAAAATAAACTCAGATATATCTAGAGAAATCATAAATAAAAAGTAAAATGTATATCTTGGAGGTCTATTATAATTCACATAAGCTAAGCTAGCATGCTGTAAGTCAGCAGTATCATGTTTAAGGGTCCAATCAATATAAGAATTACTAGCAAACATAATATAAAACTTATTCACTTTCCAGTCTTGAGTAATAAGTTCTCTAGAAGCTTTAACATTAGCATAAATCTCCACAGAGGTAGGTCCAAATAAAATAGAATATCTTTTATTCGTGATTTATGAAATAGAAATCAATTTTTTCTTCATGCCAGGCACATAATAACATTATTCATGAAAACAGAAAAACTAGTGGATGATATAGAGATAAATCACCAACACTTTTAATAGGATGAAGTGAATCATCGATAGTATCAATAGTGTTAGAACCAGTATAATCATACAAATAATTAAATATCTCTCTATATCCAGTCAGATGATTAGAACATCCAGGATCAATAATCCAGTCATGAGCAAAATCAATATCTGGCATATGAGAAGAAGTAGAAATATATGCATGCTTACTATCAAGATTAGAATTAACAATAGTAGTAGTAAGAGCCCAACTACTACTTTTTTTCTCTTTCCTTTGCTCTGATGTAGAGGATGCAACATTAGACTGTTTAAGCTTTACCCTGCAATCCTAAAATTTGTGACCAAATTTTCCACACCTAAAACATCCTCCTTGAATTTATAATTTTTCTTCTGATTAAAATTTTTACCCTTCTCATATTCTCCAACTGGCCTTTGTTCGAATTTTTAAAATCATTATTCCACTTCTTTTTTATTTTTATTTTTACTCTCAGAAAATAAGGCCTCTTCTTTCTAAGGAGATATCGTTAAATCAGGACCTGAGTGTTAAGTACTTTTTGATTAATAAGTATGTTTTCCAATTCTGCTAATGTAGGTTGTTGAGCATCTAGAAATAGCTAGCATATAAACATTATACTCTTTATTCAAACCTCAAACTAATAATCTATGTTGTTTATTTTCATCATAATGAGAAGTTAGATCGAGCATACCAAGCTCATCAAATAATTTTTTTCCTTTAAGAAAATATTGAAAGATTATAAGATTACCTTATTTGAGAGCACCAATCTCATTTTTCAAAAATTGAAGCCGAGCCTCATTAGTTTTTAAGTAGAGAGCAGCAAGAATATCCCATACCTTTTTCAGCTCCTCTATACCTTAAATATGCTTGTAAGTATCTTCATCCACATTTATTAGAAGAATAAGAACTGCGTCTGTGGCTTTGGTCTCCTATATTTTTCTTACTTTTGCATTATCTAAAGTTTTAGTAGCCTCATTGTATCTGTTCCTTCCACGGCCTCTCATAAAGTTTTTCCAATCAAATAAGATTTGATGCAGGCCTTCCAAAATGCATAATTGATATTGTTCAATATTTTGATCATAGTAGCTTCAGCTATGAGGACTCAATTTTGAATTATCAAATAAAAGTCTACACATTTGCACCATCCTAAAATAAATTACTGAAAGCTCTTCAACCACACCGAACTATTAATGTATGAATCAATAATCTCCAAACATATGGCTCTGATACCATATAAAAAGTACGCTATACGTAGTAAATTAATCATGTCGGTCCAAGATCTTAAATAAATACTAACTAAAAAAATATTTGCAGAGAATTGCAAGAAAAAATAATTGTAGAAGAACAAAAAATTGGGAGAAAAAATAATAATTCAAAAAAGAATAAATACCAAAACCTTACAACAATGCCTCACAAAGAGTCTCCACACGTTTAAATAATCTCTCCTCACTTTCTTCCCATACCAATTCTCTACGGTTCCACACACTAAGGAGACACCAAGGGTCTCTTTAAATAGACCGTCATATGGGTTAGAGTTTGGCTCCTATTTTGATTCATAAAATAAAATTCACTATAATACAAACTCTTAATTATATTTCAAATAGAACACACATAAAATAAATAAATAAATAAATAAAAATAAAGTCCTAGTTGCACTTGCAATGAGTCTCAATAGGATGTACCACTGGGACAATGCAGCACCGCTCCAAAACATTCTCTAACATGCATCGCTAGCGACGATTATTGATTTGTGCCGGTCATAATTCTTTTGTGTCATGTATTGTGCGAGACTTTTGTTTGGCTGGATGGCCGTCCCGACAGCACTTGAAAGAAGAATAATGCTGGAAGTTTGAAACCGCATGAATTGAAAATATTCAAAAGATACCTAATAATCACACAAAAGCTGCGGGCTCCATGCAATTCCGGCATATAGTAATTGTTGATTCTATCAATCCTTCTGTGTAGCAGAACAGAAGAAATTACCCGCTGCTCATTGCCCACTGATTACCTCTGCAATCCCAACTGTCCATCTGTAGATCCAAGCGTTTGCTGAAATCATGACACCATACATGGGGCCAGCTTCTGTCGGCCATCTCATGCGTTCAAATCATAGAGTTCATCAAATCATAACGTTCATCTTGTTGGTGATCTACATATATGGCTGTGATTGCAGGTCCAGCCCTAAGCAGGGGCTCCGAACTCCCCCAAAAATTCATATGTGCCCATACGATTTTCTCAAGCAACGTACCAGGTTATGGGTTAGGGTTGTATCTTTCGCACGAATTAAAGAATTGTTGATCTTTTTCCACGGCATCAATTGTTGGATCGTACCTTGCATAGAGTTCAAAATATTTCGAACTCTTTTTTTTATCTGCCAGTACAAATCTCGTGACGGCTATTGTGGTCTGGGTATTGCCAAAAATAAAATAATAATAATAATAATAATTTATTTTTTCAGATGAAAGGTACAATCCGAACCCTGAAGTTACCTTTTTATAATAATAAAAAAAAAAAAAAAACATATCAAGTTACCTTTTCCAGAAAACTTCCATTGAAGATGCAAAGAATCAAGTCCGTCCCCCCAACTCGAAGCAAAGACACCCCGGAATTGAAGACCGACCCATCTCCATTACATTTCCCACAGTATTGCATGCCATTGCGAAATGTCTCGCTCTGACGGAGTCTGCTGCTGGCTCCTACTGGTCCTCACCCTCTCCGGTTTCCTCATCTTAATTCTTTGGCTAACCCTCCGCCCCTCGGCGCCCTCCTACACCATCGTCGACCTCTCCATCCCAAACGCTAATGGCACGGGAACACCACCATCTTGTTCGGTCTCGAGGTGTCCAACCCCAACTTGGGTGGCGGAGTCTACTATTCCGATATGAACGTCACGTTATTTTTGTTCGATGAAAATGCCGGGTCCATGACGTGCCTTCTTTCTACCAGGGTCATCAGAGGACAACCTCGTTGAGAGGAGGTGTGGATGCCGGCCGGAGGTGAGCGACGCAGTTGTTAGGGCCGTCACTAATGGGACGACGCAGTTGACCATGGGGTTGGTGACGAAGGTGAGGTATAAGACATTATGGTGGTGGAGTAGAGTTCATAGGATGGTCGAGCAGGCAAGGATGTCGGTTGGAAAGGACGGAAAGGTTCGCAAGGCGAGGATGCATCGGAGTCGCAGGAAACGGAAGTCACTGCTTTGGGAGGATAGGACTTTTTTTCTTTTCTTTATTCTTTTCCTGATTTTTGGGGGGGGGGGGGGGGGGGCCTTGAAACACCTCTTGTGTTATGTTGGTGTAAATGTAATTAGTTTGATGTCGCATATGAAACGTTGGGTATTGTTTTTTTTTTGTTACATAATTGTTTGATTGTGTATTTGCTTATGATAAAAGTCACTAACAGGATTCAGATCAATACGAGTGAGATACAGATATGATTTCATGGTAGGGCTAAAGGTGGATGGGATATGGATTGCATACCAGCGTATCCATATCCATAATTATTTTGTTTGATGAATACAAATACAATATATATAATATTTTTGAATGTAAAAATTTATATGCATATTTATTTTGAACTATATAGATATGATTAGGATATTGGAATTATGAATATAAGTATGGATAGAATTTAGGTAATTAAACATTTTATAGCTACTAAATTAAAGATATTTCTAAATAGATGATAAATGAAGTTAATAACATTTTATATGATTGTATATTTTTTTTAAAAATTAATAATACTATATAAAATTATATAGGATTACATATAAACTCGGATATTTGGATATGGATTAGATAATTATTTATCCATATCCATTTTTCTTTGATAGATACAGATACAGATATAGATACGGATAGGTCATCAGATTTTTATTCATATCCGAATTGATTCGAATACGAAATTGAATCTGACGAATAATATCCGTACCACTTTTATCCCTATTTTTTGGTGTCAAGCAGTAAGCTTCATTTATTTTGACATATGAGTTATAAAAATGAGCTAATATTTTGCCAACCTCCAACATCTTTTGCTCGCTTTTTTTGATTATAATATCAACCTAGAAGAAATAGAAGTATTTGAGCTGGTCTGAGATGTGAACCTAGAATTCACACCTCAAAAACCTCGAGAATAAATTATTTAAGGTCGAATCCTGAGAGAAATATCATGAAAATCTAGAATGCTAATTCTCTGCTTGTAAGGGCATGGTCGAAATCTTTCATCCAAATCATTCATTCATTCATTCATAGTAAATGTGTGAAAGCATCCTCAGCTGCCTCCGCTAGCCTTCTCATAAATAGTCTGTGCTCCGAGAGAATATAGCTGTATCACAATTAGCCCTACTCAAAATCCATTGGAGGATGCACATTTCCTCAATTCAAAGCTGCAACAATATCATTCTATATATGCTACATTTAGTGAAATTGAAATTTTAAAAGCTTATATAATTTCATAGGAATAATTAAAAATTGCAAAGCTCTTACTAGTTCTTCTCTCATCATAGTCACAATTCCTTGACAGATATTCTATACAACTTTCTAATTGATATGATCCATACATGCAAAGCCTTCTTCTCAGAAACATATAGGCAAATTCATACGTTGCATTCGAAGAGAAGAATTTCCTCACCAGCGGCATCTAATCAATTAAGACGGAAAAGAGGGAGTGGCAACATTCTCCTCGTTCATACAAAGTCAATTCGTATGATTTCATGTAGCAAGAGATCAAGCTGTATTGCCATCCGGTCATGTCTGACTAAATCATCAGCAATCACCCTCTCTTTTTTGGTTGAAGCAATCACTCATTCTCTCTTAGTGAGATCCACCTAAATGGACGGAGGATGACAGAGCCATAGAGATAGCCAAGCCTTGGAAAGCATCCGCCGGAACTCTGTAGACACCTACACATTTTATCTGGGCTAGTTCTTAATTTTATTTTTAAAAAAGCTAAAAAAAATACTGCCCTGCATTTTGTATAGAATTGCAAATACGTCCTTACATTTCGAACTAGCAATGGCAATGAACAATGAGAGAAATCTAGAAATCAGCCAGGCAACAGAGGTGGAAAACAGGGAGCTAGATTCTGGTGGGACCGAGCGATAATTTGACTGTAGTCAAGCTGGCGAATGTGACCTTAGGTCCAAGGAAGGTGAGGAAGAAAGGCAAGGGGTGATTACCTCAATTCCGGTGAGCTATCGAGATCGGCTCAGCAAAGAACTCAATGGCGAGACCAAGAAATTCACTATGAAAATCAATGGTGACTGTTGGTAGTTCGATGATAGGGTACTTAGATAAGGAGTCAAGGTGTTCCATATTTTGGAGTCCTAAAGCTGCCGAGTACGGACGGAGCTCAATATGGTGTGAATTTTGCAGCATATGCGCACCGCCCAGCTATCGTTCATCGAGTATGCTATGCTGCCCTTAGAGAAGGTGATGGTCATTTGGATGGTGCTCAATCAATGGTGTGGTCTAAATTCCAATGTATCTTCTGGTCTGTGGCAATGATGTGACCCACCGCTACGTTTGGAGGATTTTTGGAGTTGAAGAGTGCACAATCCAAGATGGGTGGGGGCCCAACCAGCGCCGCGAGGAATATTGCTCAAATAAGGTTTTAACCCGGTAAGAGCCGCTGACATTCAGAAGTTACCTCCCCTAAATAAGGTTCTATCCCAGTAATTGAGGTCATTGATATCTGAAAGGTTACCCCGTAAATGGTAAATGAATAAATCATTCATCCTTATGCTTGACAGAGCACTAAGACATTAATCCTAAATTCACAACATATTTTGATCTCAGCTGGTTATTTATCCATTTACTTGTATACTTCTCCATTCTTTACTGCAATTCCACTCAGCGGTTATATGTGATACTTTTAATCTAGGATGAAAATCCCGGAACTGAATAACGCCACCATTTACAAATGTGATACATACTTTTGGATTCGTGTTATATTTCAGATTTCAATATGGCCTAATGCCACTGAGCTCCAAAATGCACTTCAGACAAACAACAAGGGTTATTAGCTGTTCGACAATACTTTCTTTGGGAAAAAAAAACCACTGTTACTTTACAAAAGATCATTCTAGCACCTTTATGATTTCCTACAATAAGAGCAAGCTGGCCATTTCCAAAAGCTTCCGTATCAATATATAATGGTCATGGCAAAAGATAAATCAAAAAAAAATCTAACAGCGCACGTAGTGGGGCACATTCAGGCTGAATCCACAATGGCTTTTCATTTTTCATCCAACCGCTGCAAGACCGACTCTGCAAAGATCTGCTGCCTGAAAATACGGCAAAGAAAAAAAGAAACAAACTCAAAACAAGACATCCAAAAGAACCTTCCTTTTTTTTTTTCATTTTTTGTTAATGCTGTTAGAGAAGAATGAGAAAAAAGAGACATGTTGCATACTTCTGCACTGTAAGCTTAGGGCTGGGGCGGAAGTATTTCAAATACCCATCCCACGGAACCTTTCTGAGACCAGCTCGAACAGAAATCATATCTCTAACCCTATATGAAATGGGCAATGTAGCAGAGAGAAATTAGCAGATCAAATTTCTCACTTGAAGATTGTGAATCAGAAAATGCACAATATCCTTACCTTTCAGCAAATTCAATTGGTGTCTCTCCAGGTCTTATACACTGAGGTTCCAAGTACCAAACATCACAGACAACAGCCCATGATGTCATAAGATGAAACAAATGCATTGAAAAAGATTGCCTGCCAAATAAATGTGTCAGACGCAGCAAATTGACTTAAGAGAATAATAATGTTATATAGCTGAAACATACCAATAATCCATGAAAAGGTTTTTATAGTATTGAAAAAAGGGTAAAAAGAGAATAAAAATAAGAAACAACAATAAGTTATATAACTTTGAATGTGTAGAAACTGATTTAACAGCACATTCTCAATTTATCTGGCCTACCATACAATTAGCATGCTAGACCTATTGGTACCATCCATTCATGTCCACATGATTTGTTCTGTTGAACTCTCATATAGATGAATTTCTCTCTTATCTTGCAGTAACAAAATCCTAGCAAGCATATGGTCAATAACCTTTTCTCTTCAAATTACAGTTGATAAGTTACTGTTCGTGCAATAATCATGGATCAATTTTACATGGAGAGTTTATGAGTTGCCACCATAAGTGAGACATTGTACTAAGAAAGGTAATTATAAAAAGCAAACATGATCAACTAACAACTCTCATGTGCCTTCGAAGGAAACAGCTTGATCAAGCAAATCTCAAAAAGCATGAGAAAATTCAACACCACATGGCCTGCCTGAAACTCATTCATAATTGTCTCAAGGTAATCTTTAGCATATGCAACATGCTGCTATACCACATGCACCTCGTTTTTTATGATTTTGAAATCTTCAAACTACCTCTTGCTTTAATACAGTATATGAGGGAAAGAATAGATAGTCCAAGGAAACAAATAAAATCATAGCTTATTTATCTACACTGTTCCTTGTAAGGGTCCTTACTTCCTACTGTTCCAGAAGGCATCCGCAAAAATTTTGTTGTACTTTATTGCCACCAGGCAAACTGTACAACCAAGTTCAAAAGCACCCTGAGTAAAGCACATGTTTGTCAGCCAATTAATAGACACAGATATTATCATATATAAAAAATATACCTGAAAATAAGAGAACAATATATTATTCAAAACAATTGCAGTACTGCAAATGCTAACAATACTACACATAAGAAAGAAGCTTAGAAATGTCCTTTGACACAACGAATAAGTTACGCTAAAAACACATGGCAGAAAGCTACAAATGACTTAAATAAAAATCAACAAAACATTCAAACAGCTAATAATTATGAGATAATGATATTTCATATCTATTCTCTTGCATTAGATAATTATCTAACTTACCAATGTACAAGTCCACTGTCCTCCCCAAAACTTCTTTCAAAAGGCCTACTTGCAGGCTGATAAGAGGATAACACTATTCATGAACCACTTCACATTTTTGGTGCTAAGTTTGAGAGAGAATGCATGCTGGGGCATTTATAACAGAAGAAAGAAAATTTTATATCCGGTTATGTAGGAGAGGGATTTGTTGGGTATTAGGCCATTAGCTCAGCTATTAGGAGGGTTTACCCACCAGACACTTTGTTCCCACTCCCTTCTCTGCCAAAAACAACCATAAGAAAAAGAGATTCCCCTTTCTGCCACATCCCAACTTTTAAATATCTGGGTCAAAGTTGAACATGTCATGTGCGATTATGTGTCCACCTATGCAAGGTTGTGCAATTTTCACACAAATCCCCTCTAACATGGTTGATTTGTGAGCTAAGAAGGAATGGTCCTTCCTGTCCTGCTTTTAATTTGATAATATGTGCTGAGAGTGCATACCTACGAGGCTAAACTACAGATAGTCTAAAAAGTTGACGTACATTGCAAAAGCCCTTAAGCAACCTCAGTTTGATGAACCCTAGGTAAAACCAACATTCAGAACCATCAATGCTAGCTTATTGCTAAATTTTACTAATGTCTCATGGTACCAAAGTGAATAAGATGTTTTAATAGCTAATACAGAAGATCAGCTAATTCTAAAGATACAAAATTTCTTCCATGCACAATATCATTCTTTTCTTCGATAACATATATGCCATGAGGGCAAAAAAAACACATGTTTCTTATTTTGGTCTAAATGCATGATACAGAACTAGTCAATAAGAGTAATCCAGGATGGGAATTGGGAATCACTTTCAGCAAATGAAGTTTTATTATACTGATCTAAGAAACATGATATGAAGGAGATCAGATACTAACCTTTTTGAACATGACAGTGTAATGGTTGTTAACACAAGTTCCTTCAGGAAATATCAGAAGCGGGTTGTTGTCAGCTCCTTGAATATGTTCTCTTAACCTAAAAATGGAATCTTAGTCTATCAAGACTATGAACATGTACAGATACCATCATGCTTTAAGTCAAAAGAAGATGGCGTTTTTTTACTTTCTTGCCACAATTTCACGATCCTTCGACTCTGTACGGTTGAACCAAATGCAACCAACGCCTTCCAAAATAGTCTTCTGAATAAATCCTATATCACAAAATTAAACAAGAAAATGAAGGCTTGGTACCATTAGATATTGAAAAGAGAATCTGAAAACCATTACCAACAGAAGCAAATACAAAAGGACATAAAATGGAAAAAATAATACTATAGGTCCTTACCAACCCATCCTGGGTGCTTTTGCATGATAACAGCAAATGCTGTCATCTGCTCTAATATGATAAAATCAATCATGGAAGTATGGTTGGCAACAAATACCTGCACAAATAAGTTGCATTCAAATACAAGTAACACAAGGCCAACAACTAGTATAATATGTATAGAAAGAACCTGCTGAGGGCGCATGCTGGGACGAGGTCCATGATACTTGACAACCCCCGTCCATGAAGCAACAAATATGCTGCACATCATCTCAACCAACTTCCTCTGGATAATATTCATAAAAAAAGGAAACACAGATCATCACTTTCTGTTGACAGTTTAACAATTTAGCCAGAAAACTGAACTACATATCAACAAATTATTAAATAAAGCAAAAACTGAATCAATCTAAGAAATATGCGGGCAACCTGATTACAACCAAGTTGAATTCCAAAATTAAAAATTATTCAGAGATTCTGAGAGGTAAGGTTCATGTTCCCTTGATCCAAGTGTATTTTGTTAGCTGAAATCACTGGGGTAGAACAAAGAAGGGGACAAGAGATAATAAAAGAGCTGATGAATACAAACATGATATGAGACTGTTAATATCAACAAACCAAGACCACTTTACTAATTTGCACCTTCACATTGCAAATTTTAGTTAATAAAAGCTGTAGGCTGTGGCTGAAAATGTAATTATATTCACATCAGATAGGTTATTTTTTATGGAACAAGGATCTTCACCTGCTTCCATCATTTTTACATGCATTTAAGATGTCAATTACTGATGGAATGTTGCTTTTTCAATAGCCAATGACCACATAAGTATCATTTATATATTGCACAATTTGCAGTCGTAAGGATACCTAAAGGTCATATTTAAATCAGATTATCCGTGCATCATTATTTAGGACATCAGATGATATCCATGATCCTCCAAAATAGTAAGTCAATTACTATTTACAAAAAAGAGCTGAAGAGTTACGGTTCTTAAAAGCCAATAAATGAGTGCTGTTACAAGTCAGATTCATGCATCTCTCTCTCTCTCCTCTCTCTCTCTCTCTCTCTACCAGAACCTCACATGGATCTAGATAACTGGAATAATGCACACATAAATAATAGTCTGGATTCAGGTTAAGCAAACCCAAAATTTTCAACAGGCCCAATGCAATGATGTGGCCCTAAACATTAAAAAAAGCAGGCAAGCAAATTAACCATACATACAGAAGCAGGTTTTAATAGGCAAAATCATGGACCCAATAAGCAAACCTCTTTAGTTCACCAAACATGAAAGTAATCTAGATGGAGAAAGAAGAAGAAACTGTCTGATATGGCGTACTGCATATCTCCAAGGTTGGAAAAAAAAAAAAATCAAAGAAACAAAACTCCTTTCATCCTTATTTTTTCTATTTATCCAACTTCCACTCATATTACTCCAAGTAACAAAGCCTTCTCAATCAGTTTTCAAGTGCTTTTAGTTGCGCAACCAGTGCTACTTTGAAAGTTCACTTTTAGTACTCAACCCTACCTCTATAATCCATTCTATGTTAAATTCAAGTTGTTGTCATATATTGAACTCAATCAAATCAGTTAACAGGCGAACTCTCCTTGTGGTTATATAACAATATAATATAACCAAGATAATTAAAATGTAAGTGAAACTACATTTTGCATACCTCTGTATGTCTACAAGAAACATCCTAGACATTGCAGTCCATCTTCCAATCTTTCTGTACTCTTAAACCAAGAAAATCATGTATGCATGTGAGTATGGCTACACCATTAGTTGTTTACAAATATACAACTATACATGAGTGTACGGCTACACCATGAGTTGTTACAATATACAACTGCCCCAATGACCAAACTGGTTTCTTCCATGGGCTTTTTGTTGCAATACTAAGGACTTACTTTTCACATAGGCATAAACCTTCATTTTTAAATTAAGATTTATTTGCAATCTCTTCCCAACCCACCTGGTCATGCTTAACAATTCTATCATTGGTTATTTCACCTTAACACAGATTTTCTGTGGCTTGGAAAGTTATATTAATGTTGCTATCGCTGATATCTGAGAGAGCACCAAATGATGTTTTCCTTCATCCTTTTTGGTCTTTTCTGTGCAGAAAAGTACAAAAATAAGTATAAAAGTACAGAGAAAAAAGAGGATAGAAGGTAAAAGTTCACTTCTACTTATTAGGATCACAAGAGAGGCTAGCAGGAAAATGAAAGAAGATACAAACTAGAAGATGAAAGTGAAACTACACTCTAATTGTCAATCTAAGAACTAGAACGCCAACAGTGGAGATATATGCAGATAAAACCAGACAGTTTTGTAAAATAAAGTAAAAGTTTTTACAAGCCACTCAAAAGTTCAGCTGCAGAATTTTAACTGCAAGAGTTATAAGCCCACCTCTATTTTACGCCTCCACTTATTATGTTCTCCGAACAGGAAATGTACAGGAATAAAGACTGCAAAAAACACTATCCACCCTGCTGTCAAGGTTGCAACTCTACACCAACACATGCAAGGTACCAAATGGGGCAAAATGGGAGTTAACAAGTATATTTCCATATAAATGAAAGTAAAAGTGCAAAAGATTAAATTTATCTCCATAAAAGTGCAAGAAAAGAAAGACAAAGTTTACATGATATTATCATGTATTGCCCTGATGAATTATCTTTATAGGGGTGTCCATGGGCTGGGCTGGGTCAGGCCCATGTATAATTTGACCTAGGGTTTGAAACCTGAGGCCCAAATTGGGCCCAACCTAAACCTAGCCCAAAGATACCATGCCTGAGCTAATCCAAAGCGTGGGTAACCTTTTCAGAACATGATGTGAAAAATTAGGGCCATTTATTTTTCTCCATATAATCTATCCTAGGACAGTCCAAACTCATTTATGCTTTCTAGGTTTTGAACCCAATCAGGCTTTAGGGCCAATCTAGGTTAGGACCCAGATTTTCTGGCTGGGTCTTCAGGATACTCATGCCAGACTGGCCCATTAACAGCCCTACACCTCTGACATACAAATAATAAATGTATCGATATTCTATATATTCAAATTAAAAAAACCCTATAAATGATGAGATGCTACAGAAAAAGACAAAAGACAAGCCTCATCTCTTTGTAAAGCTGATAAGAAGACAATCACAAGTTGACACCATATTTCAGCTTTAGGTCATGTCCCACTTCAAACCCAGTCATATCCCTATTGATCCTCTGTTCATTGTGTGTGTGCGTGTTTTCCTAAGGAACAGTTGTTCTTTGTTGTTTCTATTCTAAAGCTTAGAACCTTTCCCTGTTGAGTGGGCTAGTGATCCTACTAATTAGTGTTTTCCCATCAACTTTTCTAACTTCTTGGGTGGATACATCTCCTACAAGAGCATGAAATAGGAAATCACTCCAATACCACAATGGTATATCATGTGATGGCTTATAACAAGGCAGAGTGATAATCCGCCTTCATACCTAATTTGTGACCCAAACAAGTCCATTATTCCCTTTTTTGTTTTCGTCAGTCATCACCGACCGCGGCTTGTTGCCCGGGTAAGTCATTGTCGCCTCTTCACTGTCGGATGTTGCCACAAGTTGTTGGCCCCAGCCATCCGTTGCCATCTTGGGAGGAAGAGATGGGGGGAATCCCTTGTTTGAAGAAAGGAGATGAGAAAGAGAGAGAGATTTGTTCTTTTCTCTCTCTTCTCTTTTCCCTCTCTCATCTCTCTCACCTTTCTCTCACTTCTTGGATTTAGAGATCCATAAAAAAAAAGGAGAAGAAGAGAGGAAAGAAGAAAATCTCTCTAACTTTCTTCTTTTTTAGCATAATGGATGCCTACTTTTCTCTCTTTACATGGTTTACTGGATCTAGTAGAAGGTTGAGACTTTTATTTTGTAAATCCTGAGTTGACCCCAATAGAGGGTCCTAGACTAACAATGCGGCGATCTTCCACTGTATTGATCTCCATCCTATTTTTCTTTGTAGAACACCCATCATTGATAATGACTCATTGGATTCTTGTTTTATGATCTATTAGTCGACTCACCCAGATTTAATCTACTCGAGTTACCAGACCTCATTACCCAAATAGCTATGCCTTTCCTCTCTTATAATCTTTCCATCCCGATCATAGCAACTTTATGATTTTCCCTAGTTATTGGTGTTGGCAATTTGGGGAGGAGAAATCAACTGACGAGCAGATGTTGAGCAAGAGGATTTGTGCTCTAGTCTCTAAATCGAGGGGGTTAATCGAGGACAAGTTGGAATCATAGTGACTAATTCGACAAGGCGTGGACTAGTAGATGTCATGATCGAGTTTGTTATTGGTAGAGGTAAAGATTCTTGAACATGAACACTGGTATATATATTTATTTTTGCACTGCATGATTTTGGTTTCTCATGGCTGATATTTATTTTGTGATAGTCAGTATGATTAATTGTATTTTTTGTATTGTATGTTTGTATCAAATGTTGATAGTTTTTCGGATAATTTAGATTATGATACCGTCTATTGAGAATCTTGAAAAACAACATAATATTATACAATATTTTTCTCATATAATTGAGATTTAATAAATTGATGATCAAGAAAGGGGTGTTTGGACTAGTCACATTAAATTGCAAATAGCTTTGTCACGAGCAGGCAAGTGATATTGTGAATAGTCTGCCATTGATAGAAATATGGTACTGAGAATAACCCGCCATGGGTAGAAACATAACACTGTGAATAGCCCACCATGGGCAGAAACATGATACTGAGAATAGCTCTAACATGGATAGGAATGTGGTACTTGAGTTTACCAATAACGGATTGAAGCATGATCATGATTAGTCCAAAATCCTAAAAATAACTATTGATGGATTCGGATCATATAATGAGACACGGGTGATAAGATATGAAACCATAATTAAGTAAAAAGAGTTTTACTTAATTTCATATGTGTGGTATATCACTTTTGAAAGAGATGAATATTTGATGGTGTATGATGCATGCTTTGGCATTATATTGGAATTGAGTTATATTAGATACTTGATATGAGATTTTATAGTTTATATTTTTTTTGATATTGTTCATATATTATTTTCAAATTTTTATTATATTGATGTGAGTGTGTGGAGATTCTTTCTGGGCTATAAAGCTCACCCTCCATTTCTCTTTTCTTCTAGAGTTGCAGGATGCTCATAATTGGCTATGGTTTGGGTTTGCAGTGAAGAATGGACAGATAGAACAGCATTAACGTCTGATCGAATGATTGAAGGATGATAGGATTTGTAATTGTACAAGTTCTAGTAATTGTTATGAACTGAGGTCGTTATTATTTATAGGTATTGATGTCGTAACGGATTTTGAGGCCTTATGTGATCTCTAGAACATTGCTCTAGGGTTCATACAGTCGTGTCATGTGATCGAGCTGGGTGTTGGGTTCGGAGCATGACACAATTTATTTTTGCAAGTAAATAAATTATATTGAAAATAATTGGCACTTCTTCAATATATTTGTCAAGATAGTAGCAACAATTCCTTAAGTCTGATGTTTTGACCAGATTGTGACTCTCATGAAGATTCATTCTAATGCGTGCTTTCAGACCTACCAAGTAAACACATACTTGAGTTTGATAAAAATATACAATGGTCAGTTGAATTACACTATGTAAATGAGATTTATACATATTGTAGTCCTAGACTGAATGACTCAGAGCCATTTGAATTTTATCCATGGGGTGTTTTCCTTTGTTAATGTGTTCTGCTGCATTACTGCAACATGTCCAACTTTGCTCCTTGCCACGCTTCTAATTTTACTTCTAGTGGTTAGCAAATTGCATGCATGCATCTACACACATACATACATATACATATACATATATATATATATATATATATATATATATATATATATATATATATGTATGTATGTATGTATATGTATATGTATATGTATATGTGTGTGTGCGTGTGTGTGTGTGTGCATGTGTGTGACTGTCTGTATGTATGTATGTCTGTATGTGTGTGTGTGTGCGTGCGTGTGTGTGTGACTGTCTGTATGTATGTATGTCTGTATATGTGTGTGTGTGTATATATATATATACATAAATATAATATATATATATATATATATATATATATATATATATGTATGTAGTATGTATGTATGTGTGTGTGTGTGTGTTTATATTTATGTGTATATATATATATATATACACATAAATATAGACACACACACACACATACATACACACACACACACACATATATATATATATATGTGTGTGTGTGTGTGTGTGCGCGCGCCGTGTGTGCGTGTGTGGGTTATGTGATAATTTTAGGTGGGCCAAGGGGGTGTGTGTGTGTGTGTCATATATATACATACATACATTATATATATGTATGTATATGTATATGTATATGTCTATATACATAAATACGCGCGTGTGTGTGTGGTGTGTGATAATTTTAGTTTGGTCAAGTGTGTGTGTGTGCGTAATATATATATGTGTGTGTGTGTGTGTGTGTGTGTGGATATATAAATAGATACACACACCACCACTCACACATATATATATTTATATATCTACACACACACACACATATATATATATGTGTGTGTGTGTGTATCTATATATATCTATATGTATATAGACACACACACACACACATATATATATGTATGTATGTATGTATGTGTATAGATGTATATAGATACACACATACACATACACACACACACATATATATATTGTGTATATGTATACACATACGTAGCGTGTGTGTGTACACACACGTATGTACGTACGTATGTATGTATGTACACACACACACATACATGTATATGTATATATGCATATATATATGTACACACACGTGTGCGTGTGCGTGTGCGTGTGCTTGTGCGCGCGCGATAATTTTAGTTTGGCCATGTATCTTAATACTCAGATTTTAGCTATGAATGATTTAGCAATGAACCACTCCGGTCTTGCCCTGCTTTTTATAAACTTATTTTCATATGAAAAGAAAGGTAGATAAGTAACCAGCTATTATGTGTGTGTGTGTGTGTGTGTGATAATTTTATCTTGGCTAAGGATCTCAATACTCAGATTTTAGCTAAGAACCACTCCAGTCTTGCGCTGTTTTTTATATACTTATTTTCATATGAAAAGAAAGTAGATAAGTAACCGCTATTATAACAATACAAATTAAGTAAACACTTATCCTTCACTTAACAATGAAATTTACAAGGCCCACACATTTCAAAAATATCTGGCATACCACAGCTTAACGAAACATTCAGAACTTTGTTTGTACTATAGATTACAGTGTGCTTTTAGGAACAACTACTCCACATAGCCAACCAATTCTCTCATTAAGATGGCATGTGATTACAGCTTTTTCCCTGTTAAGTTCTCTTCCAGAGGAAAAAAATTGTAACATTGTTAGTTTAAACTTTGACATTAATAAAAATTTGTCACAAAAAAGTCAATTTAGCCTGTAAGCCTTACATAGTCTTTTTCTTCCTAATCATTGTTACCATGGTCTCAAATCCATCCCACCATTATCCCAACATTCCGATCAACACATCTTAGGACATCTTGGTCTCAAGTATCGCAATCCATGGGCAAAGCAGGATAGCCCCATCCCACGGAATTTAAAAATCTTGATTGTAACCACATGCAAAAAAATTAAAAAAAGAAAGAAAACAAAAATCATTCATTTAACCATTGGCATATCATGTATTTGTTAAAGTCTCCCTTTGGTGCTCAACATTTGTTTGCTACTGTCAACATCTAAGTAGTTAGCATAATCATAAGTCAGTCATATATCAATCATCTTAGTAGTTAACATCTCAATAACTATAGCAAACAGCCTAGATTGCTATATAGAAAAACCATACTAGCATATAAAGAAAAAACTGTGTAGTTGAGATTCAAATTATAGTAAAAAAATGCAGCCTACCTTGTTTCCTTTAAAACCAAATGGCTATTCATGTTTAGTTGTTCAGAATAAGAAATCATTTCATACCTTAGGGTAAAAAGAACTGTATATCTAATAATCACTCCCAAGCACCATAACGGAAATAGATACACATTCCAATTCCATGGCTCCGGAGGATTTGATTTAAAGCAGCGAGTGAAGGAATCCTGAATGAAACAATATAAATTCAAAGGCAATCTATCTGGATAATAGATTAGAAAAACAATAAAATTGGTCAACAACTATTAAAAGTGACGAAGATATGCTCTACTTATGACTAGAACATCAATAATAGAATTAAAAAGTTTCCCTAAAGAAGAAATGTAAAATTGCACCATAAAGGCTATATAAACAATATATATACATGCAAGATTTGCAATCTCGAACCATGCTACTTGTATGGGGCATATCATACTGTACGAGTATGATACCAAGACTTGGTACACCCCTCATATTGAGTCTCAGTACCAAGGCACATACCATACTAAAACTCTGTAGGGGTTGTACCGGTTGTGTGCCAATATGAGGTTTGTTGCTAAGATAGCAAACCTTGTATACATGCTCTAATTTCATAAAGTTAACACAAGAAAACCATAATAGCATCTATTTTCTCAGCATTAAAATGTAATATGGCTTATGTTCATTGTTTCCAATGATGCGGTGAACATATGCATTATGTCCCATAGAGTCATTTTGCCTACCTTTGCATGAGTTCACCCAGTTGTCTACCAGCTATATAAAGTACAAAAAGCAGTGGCAAAGAAATCTTAGGCGATGCAGCCAACTATTCAACTAGAATTCCCAATTCCTGCTCCAATGTTATAAGGAAGCAGAATAGATTACACAAATTTCAAAAAATAAAATCTAAGAATAAAAATAAGTAAAGAATGTTTTCAGCATTAAAATATGTTTTAAATCATAGACCTGCAATTTTCCCTTGATTAAAAAAAAAATTAATTGTTTATCCCAAGTGGTTGAAAGTTAAAGTACATGCATAGAACATGAGGACCACACCCGCTAAACAATACCCTCTAAAGAGTTAAGTTCAAAAAATATTGTTGAGGGAGAAGACCTTATGTCCTAAATAGTTGTGCACAAGATTTTCCATACCGTGCTGAACTGGCCGGTACACCCCGTATCGTACCGGACCGATGGGGAACCGGCACGATTCGGCCGGTAAATTCGGTACATGAGCGGTACGAAAGGAAAAAAAAAAAATGAGAAAGAGAGAGAGAGGAGGAGAGGGAGGTGGGAGCTGCCGGAGGCCAGCGGTGGCCGGCTGCGGCCGCCGGAGGGCTTCCGAGCCCCATATCGCCGATAAGGCTTTCAAGAGAGCGAGAAAGAGAGAGAGCACTGGAGGGGGGGAGGGACCTACCAGACGGACGGCGCCTCCGTCGCGAGGGCCCGGTGGCCGGCGAGCCAATGCCGACGGCCTGAGGGCCGGGCTTCACCTTCGCCCTTTTCTTCTTTTTCGAAACAGACGACCGTCTGTTTCGATTTTTTTTTTTTTTTTTTTAAACTTATGAAGTCGGCAACTTAGTTGCCGACTTAAAGAATTTTAAAAAAAAAAATACAAAAATCGTGAAGCCGGCAAACTATTTGCCGGCTTCACTTAAAACTAGGTTTTTTTAAAAAAATTGCGAAACAGGGGCGACGCCCCTGTTTCACTCCCGTGGCGCCGCGTGTGTGAACTACACCCTCCGACGACCATGGCGGCCAGCCGGAGGCCGTCCGACGGCCCCGCCGGCTCCTTCCCCTCTTTTTTTTCTTTCTTCCTCTTTCTCTCTCTCTATTTCTCTCTCATTCTCTCTTTTTTTCTTCCGATTCGGGTCCACTTGCCTTTGTCGGTTCGGTACGATACGAAACCATATCATCTGTACCGCCGGCCGGCCGGCCGATACGGCCGGCGGTACCGGTTCAGCATACCTTGGTTGTGCAGAAGCAATATTCCCTTTGATCATCAGCTTATAGTCTCCATTAAGCCCAATACAATAAAAGTACACCATTCAACCAAAAAGTTGTCCCCATTAATCAGTCAATTCTGCCTTCTGATCTCATCAATGATCCCATCAAACTCTTCATAATTCATCATTATCTTCTTAGGATATTCAACATCTCAAGTTTTTAACCATAGCAACCACTACAATCAACCCCTCAAGTTGAAGCACAGCTATATGATACCCATCTTGAACAGTACCTACTTCAGATGATCACAGCAGAAACCTTTGGTAAGGTGGTCTGGTCAAGTGTTTGAAGGACCTGATAGCACAGCTGGAACTAGTGGTTGCAAGAAATGAAACAGGGTGAAAAATAAGGGAGAGGGTAAATAAAAAGAAAGAGAACAAGAGGATTGACTGGAGATAAGGAAGAAAGGAAAAGAGAAAGCAGAAACAAAAGTAGAAGATGAAGAAGAAGATGGTGATGATGATCATCATCATCATCATGATCAAGAGATAGTCGACCTATTTCAATTTCAACATCAAAGTTGAAGCATAGACTGGATCTAGCAATCAACCTTCACTACATTTTTTAACCTATGTTCAATGTTGAATACATAATCAGACAAGTCAGAATTCATGTTACATGGATTCCATCTCGAAAGAAGTCTGGAATTTTTTTTATAAAAAAAATCATGGGGAAGAACCACATTATGTTATTTTTTTTTCCAGGGGATGAATTTTATATTCATTCCTTTTAAATGATGAAAATGCACTGGTTAGCAAAAGGGAATCAGGTCTATATTATCTTGAAAAATAGACCAAACTAAAAAGATAAGACACCATACAAAATTCAGAATGGATATTTAATATAGACCTCCAATCAGGTACAGAGAAATGAAATGAAAAGCAGGAAAGAAAAGGAAGCATCACCAAACCAACCCAGGCAGATAAGCAATGACAAAGACTGAGCAGTTGAGATGCAAGAAATCTGCAAACCAACAGTATGAATTGCCCAAAATGCAATAGTATAAATCACCCCTAACTAAATCTGTTTTCATTCACCTTGGTATTCCTCTGTAACTAGTGCATCCAACAAAATCTATTGCCAGCAACATATCACAATCACCTTTTCAAAGAGGACTAAACTGAGAAGGACATCCAAATTAAACTTATAGAAAGAACAGATTTGTTAGAGCAAATTATTGAAGGCAACTTCCTAGCATGGAAAAAAACATAGGATTTGAAAAGAGCATGCGATCTCCAGCCTACTCTTCAAATTTCAATCATAAAGATCAAGCACGCAGTATTATCCCCTCTACATCTATACTGGCCCAAGTTTCCACATGTAGGCATGTTATCATTCCATAACATGTCGAAGCTGTTTATCTTCCTAAGCTGTTTATCTTCTAAGGAACTCTCATTCATCCTTTTCACTTCATTCAAGAAATGATAAGCACCACTTTTTCCTTTCGGGTGGAAAGTTCAAAAGCACCATGAAAGATCATATGGCCATACAAAAGTCTTCAAACACCTTCCAGTAAAATTGGAAACAAAACGTAACCTACACCAAAAGTGGATATAAAAGGACATTAATTGTTAGATCCAACATAATTACAGCGTGAAAAACAGTTCAGCCCTTATAAATTTCTCAGAAAATTAATGCTGACCACAACTCAATAAAGGACAACATTGTGGCAACATTGATGATCTACCAGAATCCGGACTGTCGAAAAAAGTGGAGGACACCCATATTTATGCAGTAATATACACACAAGCCTGCCCATAAAAATATGAAGAACAGAAAAATTCAAGTTCGTTAGTCAGGAAGAAGGCTTTCCACCTAAAGTAACCAAGAAGAAACCTCTTTAAAATAATTTCTAGACACCAAAAGTGGGTTCTATACCTAACCATCCACAATCAAGAACCTAAGCAAACAGCATGAGAATTTCATCGTAAAATCAAAAGCCAATCGCATGTATGTTGCGATGGGACTTTTTTTTATAATTTTCCAACTCATGTAATGATATTTATTATTTGATAATAAAATGAGGCATTGATTCATCATTTTAGCTGCATCTTATTATGTCTAAGATTATAATGAATCCAAAAAAAAAAATTTAGACAATGATTTTAAGAGACATGAATGAATCATGTCAGTGAGACCTAAAATCCTAATCTTAAATATTCTTGATCGTGAGAGCATTGAATTAGGGATCAGTGTTTCAAAAGACTGGCACATCCTGTATATCTCGATGGAGAGGGTGGTTGATCTCACTAGCCACTTGTGTAGGGACACTAATACAAGGATGTGGATGCTCATTTGGATATGAGTTCACTAAATTGACTCGACGACAGGAAACATCTTATGGAAGCCTTACTTGCATGTCAAAGATGGTTCTCTAAGTGAGAGTTTTGCAAGTGATCCTTAAACCTGAGATCACCATGAAATCTTGTGCACATAAATCCATATTTTGGTTCATACCCAGGCATGACATTAAAATATGTATGGGATGTTCTGAATACGGTAGAGTGTATATGAAGTTATGAGTCGGTCAATATGGAATCGATCACTCCTAGTAAGAGGAGATCGCATCTTGAGCATTCTCATCTCTAGATGACTCGAAAAAAGTTTTTTGGCCAAAAGCAGAATGAAGATTAGAAAGAGTTTCTAATGCTTTGGAGTCCTCATTGTTAATGGAGAATCGATATGAATATATATTTGAGTTTGACATAATTCCATACTCAAGAACATATTCAGGATGTAGGAATGATCGAAGGATTGAATTGCATAATAACTTACCACTAAAGGATATATTTGGTATTTTCACCAAATTCCACATCTTCTGGGTAGTCATAATACGTTGCTAGACGTCAATCTTGACTTGTAGGTTTAATCGAATTAAAGAGTTTAATTCAATCGCCAATTAGAAAGGATTTTAATTGTTGAACTCGAATTAGCTCGATTGGACCTAAATTGGTTAGATTGGAGTCTAATCAAATTAGGTCAACTTGCACCAAACCTACTGCTGGCCAGATGTGGAACCCAATGGGTCAAACACATAAGAAAATTGGCCAAGGACCCTTTTGATAAGGTTGATTTAAATTTTGGATCCAATCAGGGTCTCCGATAAGCATGTTAGCACGTGTGAAAACCCTAGCTCCTTGGAAGATCTATTTGATCTCATACCTTCTAATTTGCTAACCCAATTTGGTGAGCAATTGGGTTAGGTCGTGCCATCTGGAGGCAGTCCAGAAAGGGGCACCTCATTTCAAGTTAACGCCAAAATACAAGAGTCCTCTCGGATGAGGACTCTTGGCACAAATTTGAGTGGGCGCGCGCGTATTCGCGTGAGCCAAAGGATGGAGTCCTTCTGACTTGAGATTCAGACGTGTGTGACAGTCCACATCACCCTCCATCCTCTGGTACACATCTCAAAGCATGAGATGTATTTTTTCTGAAATTTATGGGATGAAAAAAATTGGAAAGAAGAAACTCGTGCGCGCGCGTGGTGAAGTCTCGTGACTCATCGCGTCAGAAGAGTCCTTCTGACGGTAGAACTTTATTTAAATAGGGAAAACATTTATTTGATAATGTTCCTTATTTAAAACCTTCTTTTGTGAATATTTATCTGGAATTTTCAGATATATCTGAAGGTCAAATGGATGCCAGAAGCCCCTCTTCATGTGCGCGCACGCGGTGATAAGAATTTCGCATGAAGAGATGCAAGAGGTCATTCTTTCGTGGGATTTTTATCTCCTTATCGGGCATTTTGAAATCAAAATTAAATCCTCTTGCCATGTGGCAAGTTCTGGATTTTTCTGACTTGAGAAGGGATGCGAAAACATCCCTTCTCTGATCGCACATGCGGATGAATGTTCTGATCAACGTATCAAGCAGAAGAGTCCTTCTATCTGAAGACTCATTTTCCTGATATGCAGATCAGATAGGACGTTTGAATGGGGCATGTTCTTATATTTGGACGTTCCTCTGACACCTATAAATAGGTGTGCACACCGAGTGTTCAAAACATTCAATCTGCTTTCCTTTTTCTCTCGGTTGCTCTCCTTTCTTTCTTACAACCCATCTTAATTTTAGGACAAGACTTTGGGATTTAAGACAAAGTCTAATTAGGACCAACAAGGGTTAGAAAGGTCCTAAAGAAAAGGATTCAGAAGTCTAGAGGAGGTTCTAAGAGGATCGAGTCAGGTTTCTCCTTGTAGAAAGGTCCTAAAGAAGGAGATTCAGAAATCCAGAGGAGATTCTAAGAGGGTCGAGTCGGTTTTTGGAGAAACCTGACCGAAACAAGGCTAGTCGAGTTCTAGAGGCTAGAACTCTTGAAGCAAGGTGAAGGAGGAGCATTGTCTTTGATCCGATTTCATGTGGATCACCATTGGAGAGTGGACACTTGGATGCCTCGTAGAAATTAGGATTAGCGCTACAGGTATTCTTCTTATCCAAGTTTAATTTAATTATGCTTTGCTTGTTATAGTCAAGGATTCCTGAGCATTAGGATTTTCGGTGCGTCAAGTGTTTTGAATGAAAATTTTAAATACCTAGCCCTTCCACTGCACCACGGAACCCAAAAGTGGTATCAAAGCCTGTCTTGATTTAAATAATAAAAGCTTGGAATATTGTCTTGATTATGATCAGGCTTGGATTTTTTTGTTCAAATCGGATCAATGTTTGAACCCAATTGAACATCCAAACCCTAGCATATCTTAAAGATATGTTTAGATACATAATGTTATGTTCAGAGGCATGATGCATGGATTATATATGCATATAAAGATGTAGAATACTTTTCTTAGCAGCCTAGTACTCGAATTGGGATTCATCATCAGGTCGTCCAGTCATAAGAGCGAGTAGGGTTCAAAGATCCTCTCATTCCATTCTATGGGGTACTCTTATGGCGTGTAGGGGTGTCATTGTGATGTCCCAAGAAGAAGAACCGCAAAAAGAGTGTTTTATATTGATACATGCTATTAGTACTTCATGCATATGATATGTTTAAGTTGCTATGTTATAATCATATTGTATGATTATGATTTCATATCTTAGAGATATGATTAGATGCCATGATTAGTTGTTATGTTTATGAAGTTACAACTGTAATAGTGCATCGTTATGATTAGTTAAGTTAGGATGTGCATAAGACCATTAAAGCCTCGTAAAAACATATTAAGTCGTAGTGTTGTGAACCAGGAGCTGATCAATTTCTTGAATCGATTGGTGTCTAAAGAGTGTTTCAAGTGTCATGGTTCTTTAATTAGTTTCGTTTGCTGGCCTGACCAATTTATTGGTGTCTAAGAAAAGCAACGGGGGGACCCCACCAATCTCAACATTTTTCTGACCAATTGGATTAGTTCAATCTTGAACGATGGTTGCTCAGTATTTTAAATATTACATTTGCCTTCCTTCATACTAAGTCAATACCCTGTCAAAAATCATAATAGGTTTGTTGTGATATCCACAAGACTTGTTATGGAAATTGATGTAGGGTTGTCTTAGTGCATATTATATGCTTTATGCCATATTTGGATATGTTGCTTTATTGTGATATCCATAAGGGTAGCATTTTTCAGATATGGCTATATGGAAATGAAGGGTCTGACTTAACTAGAAAATATTATAGTTTGTTGTGATATCCACAAGACTGTGAGTTTTTTAGAGGCAAGGATTATGTTGAAAATTGCATGAGATGCAATTGGATAGGTTTTCCTATTTTTGAACTCATTGAGGTTTGTTGTGATATCCACAAGGCTTTATTGAGGAATTAAGATCTTAACCCCACTAAGAAACAAATTTAGGATTTTTTCGTCTACCATAGAGACGGCTATGGTATCCGATAAAATAGTGGGAGACATAACTAGTTGAAAAACCTCATCAGTTATGCATGTCAAACATGAGTGGTTTGCTTCTATTATTGTTCTTTATCTATGTAGATTTCATTCCGCATTATGGCTTCTTTATTTTCGCTGCATAACATCATAGATGATAATAAATTGACTGATCCAAACTATGTGGATTGGTTGAGGAACTTGAAATTAGATTCATACCGAAGAAAAACTCCGATATTCTGGATATTCCTGACCTTAGATTGGTCAGTGATAATGCTTATAAAAAGAAAAAATAAGAAGGCAAAAGATGTCCATTTAAATATTATCTGTTTATTTTATAGCAAATTTGATATTGAAAAAATAATTGCAAGAATTATCTTGCAAGATTGAAGCAAGATGCGAGTATAACACAAAAAGGGTGTACATATACAGACCTATTTTTCATTGAGTGGCTCAGATTTTGATACTTGGTATTGAATACCGCCTGTGGATCGCATATTTGCAATTCATTGCAGCGACTACAGAATATCAAAGTCTGAAAAGAGGTGACCTTAAGCTTCATAAGCTTCATGACGCAAGTGGAGAGTCCATTAGCGCAGAGGCTATGAAAACCTGTATGCTTGATTTGCCTTCGAGCAAAACTTTAAAATTAAAAGAATGTTATTACATACCAAAGGTCATTAGAAACATTATTTCTATACCTTTGTTATTAAAACAAGATTATAAAATAAGGCTAATGGAAAATAATGCTCCATTTTCTTTTCTAATGAATATTATGGCAATGGTTATATTGATAACAATCTTTTAATTTTTGCACTAAATAAAAATATTTTTCATATTGAAAGTAATATGAAAAGAAAGAGAGAGAATGTGAATATCACATATCTCTGACATTGCCACCTTGATCATATTAATGAGACTAAAATAAACAAGTAATACAAGAAGAATTTTTTGACCATATGATTATGAATCATTGGGAACTTGTGAATCTTGTCTCATGGGTAAAATGACCAAAACTCATTCTCTGGACGTGGAGAGAGGGCAAAGGAGCTGTTAGTCCTAGTATATTCAATATATGTGGGCCGCTAACTCAGGCCAGAAGAGGATACTCCTATTTTATCACCTTTACGGATGATCTATCAAGGTTCAAATATGTGTATCTTATGAAACATAAATCTGAAGCCTTTGATAAGTTCAAGGAGTATCAAAATATGATCAAGAAACAAACTGAAAAAGATATCAAGTTCTTCGATCTAATCAAGGAGGAAAATGCTTATCCAGTAAATTTCTTGATCATCTTAAAAGTAAAGGTATTCTCTCTGAATGGACCTATCCTTATATATCCCAACTAAATGGTGTAGCAGAAAGAAGGAATCGCACTTTGATGAATATGATGCGGTCCATGATGTGCTTCACTGATCTCCCAATATCATCCTGGAGATATGCCCTAGAAACTGCACATACATATTGAACAGGATGCCTTCAAAGTCTGTTACTAGTACACCATATGAGATATGGAAGAAAAAAGCCTAATTTAAATATTTTAAAATTTGGGACAGGCCTACTTATGTCAAAAATATCTTTGGACATAAGCTTAGTGCTAGATCAGACAAGTGCACGTTTGTAGGATATCCTAAGGAACTAATGGATACTACTTCTACCATCCTACTGAATAAAAGATATTTGTTAGTAGGTATGCCACTTTCTTGAAAAATGAATTCATCTATGGAGGCAGTGGGAGGAATATTGAATTTACGAAAGTTCAAAATCTACAAACCAATTCAGAAATACCTGTAGTTAAACCACAAGAACATCTTTAACCAGAAGTATCCAAAGATGAGATACATCCACAATACACACCTCCTCTCCGAAGGTCAGATAAAGTGCGTCAAGCACCTCTAAGATATGATTTTGTCATTGAGAATGACAATTCGATCAACATCATTCAGGATGATGATCACTGACTTATTTGAAAACTGTCATGTTAGAGACTCAGATAGATGGCTGGAAGCCATGAAATCTGAGATGGACTCTATATACACTAAGTATGGACTTTGGTTGATGCACCTAAGGGTGTGACCCCAATAGGATGCAAGTAGATCTTCAAAAAGATCGGAGTTGATGGTAAATAGAAACCTACAAGGCTAGGTTGGTGGCGAAGGGTTTCAGACAAAGGCGAATTGACTATGATGAAACCTTCTCACCAGTGACTATGCTCTCAAGTCCATCTGGATTTTGCTTGCTATAGTTGCATGCTACGACTATGAAACCTGATAGATGGATGTCAAGACCGCTTGCCTCAATGATAATCTTGAGAAAGAGGTCTATATGACTCAACAGAGGAATTTGTCTCAAGTGGGAGAGCAAATCAAGTATGCAAGCTAAAGAAATCTATTTATAGATTAAAGCAGACTTCGAGAAGCTGGAACATCCGATTTGATATGAAGTCAAAGAGTTTGACTTTATTAAAAATGAGGATGAACCATGTGTGTATAAGAAGACAAGTGAGAGCCCTGTTGTCTTCTTAGTTCTGTATGTCGATGATATACTGCTCATTGGGAATGATATCCCAATAATGCAATCGGTCAAGACTTGACTATCGAATAAATCTTCCATAAAAGACTTGGGTAAAGCATCCTATATACTGGGTATAAAGATCTATAGAAATAGATTTAAAAGGATGCTAGGTTTATCCCAGTTACGGTACATAGATCTCGTATAAAGAGATTTAATATGGAGGCAAGTAAGAAAGATTACCTACCTGTAAGTCATAGTATACATCTCTCTAAGAAAATGTATCCTACGACGCAATAGGAAAGGAAGAGGATGAATGAAATCCTTTATACTTCGGCTATGGGATCAATTATGTATGCATGCTATGTACCAGGCCTGATGTAGCCTATGCTTTAGACGTAGCTAGCAGATTTCAACTGATCCAGAAGAGCATCATTGGAAAGTTGTGAAAAATATTCTAAAGTACCTAAGAAGGATTAAAAATATTTTTCTCATATTTGAAGGAGGATCAAAATTGAAACTAAAGGGATATACAGATTTTAGTTTTCAATCTGACTCTGATGATAGCAAGTCGATTTCAGGATATGTGTTTACCCTAAATGATGGAACAGTAATTGGAAGAGTTCCAAGCAGCAGACAGTAGCTGACTCAACCATTGAGGCAGAGTAATCGCTGTTAGTGAATCGCTAAGGAAGCTGACTGGATAAAGAAGTTCATCATGAAATTAGGAGTCATTCTTAAAATTGAAGGATCGGTGCCACTCTATTGTGATAATACTGAGCCGTTATTCAAGCTAAGGAACTGGATCTCAAAGATCCAAGCACATCCTCAGACACTTCCATCTCGTTCGAAAATTATAGAGCGACAAGATATTGTCCTTGAATGAGTAGACACTAAGAACAATATAGCAGACCCATTCACTAAGACCATATCACAGAAGCTATTTGATCGACATCTTGATTGTATGGAATTAAAATACAAAGACGATTAGCTTTAGTACAAATGGAAGATTGAAAGAAAAGTGCCCTACAAGCCAATCGCATGTATGTTACGATGGGACTTTTCTTTGTAATTTTCCAACTCATATACTGACATTTATTATTTGATAATAAAATGAGGCATTAATTCATCTTTTTAGCTGCATCTTATTATGTCTAAGATTATGATGAACCCCAAAAAAAAATTAAGACAATGGTTTTAGGAGACACAAATGGGTCATACCAATGAGACCTAAATCCTAAAATTCTAATCTTAAATATTTCTGATCGTGGGAACATTGAGTTGGGGATCAGTGTTCCGCAAAGACGGGCACATCCTGTGTATGCTCAATGGAGAAGGTGGTTGATCTCACTAGCCATTTGTGTAGGGACGCTAATACAAGAATGTGGGTGCTCATTTGGATATGAGTTTATTGAATTGACTCGATGACAAGTAACATCTTATGAAAACCTTACTTGCATTCAAAGATGGTTATCTAAGTGGGAGTTGTGCAAGTGATCCTTAAACCTAAGATCACCATGAAATCTTGTGCACATGAACCCATATTTTAGTTCATACCCAGACATGGCATTAAGACATGTATGGGATGTTTTGGACATGGTGGAGTGTGTATGAAGGTTATGAGTCGGTCAATATGGAATCGATCACTCCTAATAAGAAGAGATCGCATCCTGTGAATTCTCATCTCTAAATGACTCGAAAAAAATCTTCTGACCAAAAACAGAATGAAGATTAGAAAGAGTTTCTAATCTTTGGAGTCATCATTGGTTGATGGAGAATCGATATAAATATATGTTTGAGTTTGACATAATTCCATACTCAAAATATATTCGGGATGTAGAGATGATCGAATGATTGAATTGCATAATAACTTGCCACTGAAGGGTATATTTGGTATTTCCACCAAATTTCATATCTTCTGGATAGTCATGATACGTTGCTAGACGTCAATCTTGACTTGTAGATTTAATCGAATTAAAGAGTTTAATTCGATCGTCAATTAGAAAAGATTCTACTTGCTAAACTCGGATTAGCTCGATTGGACCTAAATTGGTTAGATTGGAATCTAATCAAATTAGGTCAACTTGCACCTAGACCTATTGCTGGCTAAATGTGGAACCCAATGGGTCACACACATAAGAAAATTGGCCAAGACCTTTTTGATAAGATTGATTGAAATTTTGGATCCAATCAGGGTCTTCGATAAGCATACTAGCACGTGTGAAAACCTTAGCTCCTTAGAAGATCAATTTGGTCTCATACCTTACTAATTTTCTAACCCAATTTGGTGAGCAATTGAGTTAGATCGTGCCACCTGGAGGCAACTCAAAAAGGGTGCCTCGTTTCAAGTTAACGCCAAAATACAAGAGTCCTCTCGGATGAGGACTCTTAGCGCAAATTTGAGTGGGCGCGCGGGTATTCACGTGAGCAGAAGGATGGAGTCCTTCTGACTTGGGATTCAGACATGTATGGCAGCCCACATCACTCTCCATCCTTTGGTACACATCTCAAAGCATGAGATGTATTTTTTCTGAAATTTATGGGGCGGAGAAAAATTGGAAAGAAGGAAACTCGTGTGCGCGTGCGGTGAAGTCTAGTGACTCATCACGTCAGAAGAGTCCTTCTGACGATAGAACTTTATTTAAATAGGAAAAATATTTATCTGATAATGTTCCTTATTTAAAATTTTCTTTAATGAATATTTATCTAAATTTTTTCAGATATATCTGAAGGTCAACAGGATGCCAGAAGCCCCGCTTCACGTGCGCGCGCGCGGTGATAAGAATTTCGCATGAAGAGATGTGAGAGGTCATTCTTTTGTGGGATTTTTATCTCCTTATCAGGCATTTTGAAATCAGAATTAAATCCTCTTGCCACGTGGCAAGTTCTTAATTTTTCAGATTTGAGAAGGGATGCAAAAACATCCCTTCTCTGGTCGCACATGCCGATGAATGTTCTGATCGATGTATCAGGTAGAAGAGTCCTTCTGTCTGAAGACTCTTATTTTCCTGATATGCAAATCAGATAGGACATTTGAATGGGGTGTGTCCTTATATTTGGACGTCCCTCTGACACCTATAAATAGGTGTGTGCGCCAAGTATTCAAAACATTCAATCTGCTTTCCCTTTTCTCTCGGTTGCTCTCCTTTCTTTCTTACAGCCCATCTTAGTTTTAGGACAAGGCTTTGGGATTTAAGACACGGTCTAATCAGGTCCAGATAAGGATTAGGAAGGTCCTAAAGAAGGAGATTCAAAAGTCTAGAGAAGTGCTGACTGATACAAGACTAGTCGAATTCTAGGAAGCTAGAATTCTTGAAGCAAGGTGGAGGAGGAGTACTGTCTTTGATCTGATTTTCGTATGGATCACTATTGAAGGACGGATACTTGGACGCCTCGTGGAAATTAGGATTAACACTATATGTATTCTTCTTCTTCAAGTTTAATTTAATTATGCTTTGATTGTTATAGTCAAAGTTTCTGGGCATTAGGATTTTCGGTACCTCAAGTATTTTAAATGACAATTTTAAACACCTAGCCCTTCCGCTGCACCATTGGAACCCAACAAAGCCCGCCCATAAAAATATGAAGAACAGAAAAATTCAAGTTCAATCAGTCAGGAGGAAGGCTTTCCACCTAGAAGTAACCAAGAAGAAACCTCTTTCAAAATAATTTGTAGACACCAAAAGTGGGTTCTATACCTAACCATCCACAATCAAGAACCTAAACAAACAGCATGAGAATTTCATCGTAAAATCAAAAGCTTTCCTTTAAATCATATTGCTTGAAGAAAAAAAAGAGAGAAAAAAACTTCGACACATAATTTGAACTTAGCCCTGGTTTCGTAAGATTCAGTAGCGTCAACCCATTCACAATCTTACAAGCGGTAAGCATTCTCTCTCCCTTAAGAAACTCAGCTTGTTCTTGCCAATTAAAACTTCGCTACTGCTTAGGCATGACATTGCGCACACCGTAATACACGTGGAAAAAAAAAAAATCCAATCTTTTAGTCAAAACCTCTGAGCAGCATTTAAAAAAATAAAAAAAGAAAGAAAAAAACAAAAAAGAAAGAATCAGAAGGGCAGGAAAAGCAAAACTTACATCAACGATGGCACCAGCGGCCTCCGTCAGCGTGGGAGAAATCTCGAGAAAGTCCCTCCTGATCAAACGAACAAGGTTTTGCAGCGAAATAAAAAAAAAAAAAAAAAGAAGGGAAAATATCAAGAAATTAAGAGGATGGACTGAGAGGGAGAGAGGGGGGCCGTACAGGTGGAGCTTCTTGGGGGATTCTTGCATGGACTCAGTGGAGAGGTACTCCTCGATGTTCGGGCGGTCGAGATCGATCTCCGAGCTCGAGGACCCCATCCAGCCATGGCGAGGATTTTCTTTCTCGTTCTTTTTTCTCCTTCTAATTTTTATTCTGGCCCTCCTGCTTGAGGAATCCAGTTCTTCGGATTTTGAGTATCCGCAACTCGAAGCCGCCTACGGAAGAGACCCCACTCCATCCGTCTGCATTGAACGGACCTGAGAGCATATCTATCCGGCCCAGCCCGGTCTCGGCCCTTAAGCTTGTCCAACCTGAGCCCAGCCAAATGAGGTTATCTAAGGCCCGGCCTGGTCTCAGCTTGTCGCAAGCAATCCCTTGCCTGCCATCCCTTCGTGACTCCAAACATGCAAGACTACGGTTCATCTCTCGAAGTTACCTCCATGCTGCAGCAGAGCCTCCAATCCAGAGTCGGAGGAATCAGTGTTCTTATCGTCCTCTCATCAGTGAATGAGCTTGGGGAGGCCTGAGCGAAACTAAAGGTGAGCGAAGCAAGGATCATTTCAGACCATCCGAACCGATAGCAACACTGACTTCATCCCTGAAATCTCCGGAAAGTGCTGCGTGAAGATGAACTGGGCGCTTATCGCAACTCGGTCCGACTGCTCAAGCCAAGCGCATGATAAACAGCTATACATTCCTAAGTTTGAACCTCATAGGATATACATGGCCTGCAATCTTCTTCATGCATATTGGCATCGTTCCAAACTCAGATAGTGATACGAAAAACAAATCATCTAATATATTTATTCAATAAAATCGTTCACAAACACTAATAAGAAAAATAACACAATATCCAAAATAAATTTTATTCAAAGTCAAAACTAGCAAATAGCATCGAAGGCCCTACACTCCGCTCGATCCAAGCCACGTATGCTATCTGGATCTGAAAAAAAAAAAAAGAAAATAGAAAATGCATTTTAGAAGCCCAGTAAGCTTTTAATATCTCTAAGGGATAAGTATAAAATAAATTTTATTTCAACCATAGTAATTTAACAATAATAAGATTTATGTATCAATATGCTTACTTTTTTAAACATATCATGTATAATAGTAAAATATAAAAATTCTCTCTCAGTCTTTGATGACTACAATCACTATCAGCCTCATGATAAGACCCATAAGAGACTAATCCGAAACACAAAATATGCAATCTATCTGCATGTACCAGTGATCAGTCTTACCAGCTAAGCTCAGAAAGGAACTAGGCTCTGATCCATATGGTCATGATTAATCCGGTGACAGATTAAAAAGATTAGTCTTAAAAATAAGCACACAATGTATCAGCATGTACTAGCGATCAGTCCAACTGACTAGGCCTGGAAGGACTAGCTCTGCCAGCAATCTGTTCCGATTGACTAAACCAAAAAAATTATTTTTTGACATGTGACCAATGATCAGTCTTATTAGCTAGACTTGGATCATAATATAAATAGAAAGTTTTTCTCATAATTTTCTTAATAACCAGTTTTTTTAGCATCACTATATTTTTTTCATAATAATCTTAAATTCAAAGTATCGCATCTTTTTTCAAATTAAAAATAGTTTTTATTCAAAAATTCATGTAAAGGTGAACATGCATAATCTCTTTTAAAATATCATATAATATTAAAATAGAGAAATCAATTTATTTCAATTTTTGCAATTTTGCAATAATCATGCCAAAGTAAGACCTCATGCTTGATCCATATTTTTGAATAATGTTTTCATGAGAACATACATAATATAAATATTTTTTTTAATTTCTAAATATTTAAATATATTATTTTTATAAATTATATTTTGAAATATATGATATGCATTAAGAAAAATCTCAGAGAATAATATAAAATTATGGAACTAAGTAAATCAGATTCAATAATCACAACCTTTGACTCACGATTTGATCCCTAGGCTTGGTGCTTCTCTAGCATTGAAGACTCTGATATAAGTAATTTACAATATTGTTAGCCTTCAATTAGAGAAAATGATTAGAACAAGAGAGAGACTCTCGGTTTGGATCTCGGTCTAAGCCTAATTATGAGCTCGATCTAGATGGTCCGAATTGCTTATTAGAAAATCGATCTAGACTTAATCAAATTGGTTCTTGATTTAAGAGGCGATTTCACACCATATTTTTTTCTTCTCTCTCCCCTTCCCATGCCAAAACAGTATTCTTCTTGTGGCTTTACAAGGGTGAATGGATAGAAGAGAAAAAAAATGGAGTCCGATGGTGGTGGGGCCAAGGCAGTCAAGACTATAGTGGCGTGCCAAATGGCCGCAGCTTTAGGTAGTGCTTTGGCCATGCACAGGGAAAATAGGAGAGAAGGAAAGGGGCATCACTCCTTGTTGCCTTGGTGGCAGCATCCATGGCCAAGGAAGAAAAGGCAATTGGTGGGAGAGACTCACCAGAGGTGGAGATGATGGCAGTAGTGGGTTGCAACCAATGGTGGAGGAAGCCAGTGGGAAACGGGTCATTGATTCCCAGACAAAGAAGATAGAGGAGATTAGGAAGGAAATTGGGCTATCTGGGGTGATGGTGTCATTGTCACACAATACTGCGGAGATGAGGAAGGAAGTGAGAGGGAGGTGGTGGGGTTCGATGATGATCAATGAGAGGGGGGTTAAATAGAGAGAGTTTGGAAAGATGAACTCAACTAACATCAGTCGTTCGTCGGTGCAATAGCCAATGGCCATCGTCATTCCACAGGCCATGATGTCAACGAGCATTTGCACATCCTTGTCCCCACCCAGTAAGGATCATATTTTTCCTTATTTCAATCCAAAAAAAAAATAAATTTTTTAATCAAAGTCGGCTGGCTTGCCAACTAAGTCCAAATCAGGCCTAGTTGGGTAAGGCTTCATAGCATTAGTAATTATACCTAGTTCATCATCGACACCTAAAGATAGTGGATTTGCTCTATTGAGCATGGATCCTCTATACAGTGTACAATTTTATCATAAAATGCTCCGCAGCACTTGATGACCATCATTAAAAGATAGATAGTTATCAAACAAGATTGTTTACGTGCTATATATGACATATCATTATTGATAACTATCCATCCCCTAATAGCAGCTTCTGCAGTGTAAATTGCACATTACAAAGGATCTTGGGTCTTGCCTTTATGAGGAGAGTATTAAAGATTGCAAGCTTAGAGTGGCAACACAATCATTTCATTCCTCTTTAATAAACTAGGCAATGAGATCACATTTGACAATAAAAACCAAGTACCTAAAGGCCCATTTTTTGGTGGATAGATATCATGAAAAAGTTAGTCAATTTTTTCATTGATCAACTTATTTATGTTCTCACGCTTCTTTAGGTGGTAAGTTATTTTTCTATTATAAATTTACCTATGAAATGAGGAAAAACCTTAAGTCATTTTTCCATCAACCCAAAAAAATAACCTTTTTATTTTATTCTAAAAAATCTAATTCAATAATAATATAATATAATATAATAATAATGATGTAATATAATTATATGGTACAATATATATTATTATAATATAATATAATAATATATATAATATATTCAAATATATAATATCATCTAATATAATATCATAATAATATATTTCATCATATAACATATTATATTATTATTATGTTATAATATATTACATGGTTATAAATAATATAATATTATGATCATAAAGTATTATAATATAGTATAGTATAATATATATGTTATAATATAATATAGTACATTATAATATAATAACATATAGTATATTAGAATATATAATATCATACAATATAATATTATAATAATATATTACATTATCATATAATATATTATATTGTTATTTCATTAATAATATATTACATGAAATCTAAAAAAATCTAGATTATTTTTAATCTGCTTTTTCACCATGGTTTCCGCCTAAATGGTGTGAGTGTATTCACAACCTTCTCTACTCCTCAAAGATTTCTATATAGGCCAATGGCAATCATGAAGCCTAGTTCACTTGTAAAAGTGACTTAATGCAAGGTGACCTTCTTTCTCCTTACTTTTTTGTCTTGCTGTAAATCGGCTTTCGAAACTTCTTGCCAATGCAAGAATGGCTAGCCTCTTTCAAGGGATCTAAGGGGCAAACATCCTCCAATATGCTTATAACACTTTGGTTTTTGCTCAAAGGGAGAGCATTCTTTTTCTGTAATAAATTGCTCCTCTACTACTTTAAGCTTATCTTTAGTCTTGGAATCAACTTCTCCAAAAGCCTAGTTGTGATAGTGGGACCATCCCTTTCTATTGGTCGGTCTTCTCCTCCTGGTTGAATTGTAAATTCTCCTCCCTACCATTCAATTATCTCGGCCTTCCTCTTAATTAAAGCAGGTAAGCTCAAGAACTCTGACTGGTTACTTTTGATTTAAAAATTTAAAACTAGACTTGCTTCTTAGAATGAAAATTGTTGTTGTTTGGAGGTGGACTAATCTTGATCAATGTTGTGCTTTCATCTACTCTCACCTATTTCCTATCCATTTATACATAGCCTTCCTGGGTATCCAAGCAACTTGATAAAATTTGTCATAACTTCCTCTAGGCAGGGTCTGATCTTGCCTCCAACATTTCTTGCAAAGCCAGTTGGAAGAAGGTTTATTTGGCTAAAGAGGAATGAAGCTTGGGAATTAAGGACCTCAAGATGCTTAATATACCCAAGCCTCCCAATCAATCTCTTCTAGCAAAATGGGGTTGGAGATATCTATCTGGGGATCCTGGAAATTGGAGAAGAACACTAAGCTCATTTTACCTCAAGAAATTCAAGCTCTCACCTTGTTGGAGGCTGAGAATTCTATGTTCTGGACTATGGAAAGATATATTATTACCTCTCTCCTACCAATCTGGAACAAGTGCAAGTTTGTTGTTGGGAATGGGGTTGGTACATCCTGCTAGTTTGATTTGTGGCTATGTAACACTCCTCTCAAAAGTTTGTTGCTGAATCTTTATAGAGCTTGTAAATTGAAACTTTGCAATGTTGCAAAACTCTTCGGCCATGTTTCCTCTTCATGGAAAATCACATACTCTAACCTCACATCTAAAGCAGAAACTCAAAAACAGCTCATCCTTTCTTTGCTTCAAGGTATATCTCTTATCTCTAACCTTGATAAGATCATTTGGCTTCTAGAATCTAAGAGTGTCTTCACTACCTCATCTTTGTACAATTTCTTGATTTATAGAAGCATCATCTGGCTGTTGGTTAAAACTATCTGCAACTCACATATTCCTTCTAAGATTAAGGGATTCCTTTGGCTGGCTCTTCTGAATAAGCTCAACATTAGGGTTATCCTTCAAAGGAAGCTTGAGAGAGACTGTGGCAATTGTAGCATTTGTAATCAAGCCTCTAAATCTAAGGATCAGGGGCGGCGCCTCATGTTCCATTGTGTGTGTGTGGGGGGGGGGGGGGGGGTGCCATGGTCCCCCCAGATTTTTTTTAAATTCTTTTATAGTATGATAAATTTAATAAATTGGGCCCTCCCAATTTTTTATCATACTTAGTTACCTTACCTTCCCACTCCTAGTCTCCACTCTCTCTCTCCCTCCAACAAATGTCTTCTTATTTTTCTAACTTTTTGGTGGCCCACCGACTAACACATATTTTCAATAAAATAATGTGTTACTTTTCTAATAACTTCTTTTCATATTGATTAAGGTAGATAGGAAGTGGAAGAGTAAAAGTTACTCTGTCTCTTTCTATTCTCTACCATCACACTCCTCTACCTTTCCCTTTCAACTTATCTTTCTTTTTGCCATTATATTTTTCTACAATCTACATGGGTGCATCATCGCTGATTCGCTAAAGGTGCCTAAAGCAGTGAAGGTATGGTTCCTTTCTTCCATTATTATGTTTGTTCCTTTGTCAATTGTCAATGTAAATCTACTGAGAATTTTTTTAAGCACTCGGTAATAATTTAGAAGTTTTAGAAGTGCCAACGGAATAGAAATATAGAATTATACTACTACTAATCAGAACAAAAATGATATTGAACCGTAAATAGCTTTTAGAATTGAAAACTCTGTAATTATATAGTAACAGTATAAGCTTTAGAGTTTAAATATTTAACTATTAGTTTTAAATATTTAACTACTAAATTAGTCTTATTTAATTAAGTAATATCTAATTATATATGTATAGAGTCATATATATTTAAATATTATATTTATGTATTTTTGAGATTTATTTTTTGAGTTATGGGTCAATTGAAAATCCTTGACCACATTCTTTAAAAGAAAAGATGACAAACAATTGGATCCTTTTGCAACTCCTACATCAAATTCAGATCATTCCGCGCTTGAGCCATCAAATTTTAGTACTTCAACTCTTTGGCAACGTAAATCAAAACATCCATGACTCAATCCTCAACAAACGGATGCCTTTCATTTAGAGCGTGATCCTAGATTACGTCCATAAATTTGCAAATATCCTCTTAATCAAAGAGATGAAATTCATCATGCTTATCTCAAAGTTGGGCCATATCAACCTATTCTTGATGAGTATCCATTCTTTGACTCTGATGGTCATTGACATCGCTTTCAATCTTTTTTGTTTGAAATGCATCCCTTTTGGTTAGAGAATTCTCCCGAGAATGATACTATGTATTGTTTTTCATGCTACCTCTTTGGTAAAGAATCTTCAGATTGCCTAGGTTCGAATGCATTCATCGAGGAAGGCTTCAAGGATTGGAAGAAATAAATAGTGGAGAAAATTGCCCTCTTTTGAATCATGTTGGAAAATATCCTAATTCACCACATCACATGTTGCTATGAAGTCTTGTGGTGATTTAAGGAAGCAAGCTCAATATATTGATAGGCTTCTCAAGAGGCAAGCATCTGAAGAGATTGAGAATAACTGTCTTAGACTCAAAGCTTCCATAGATTGCATTAGATGGTTGACATTTCAAGTTTGTACTTTTAGAGGTCATGATGAAAGTTCAAGTTCAAAAAATCATGAAAATTTCATTGAATTGTTTAAATTTCTAGGATCTTACAATGACAAAGTTCACAAGATTACCTTGGAAAATGCTCCACATGCTTGGAGTTGTTAGGTATGTTCTAGTACAGACTAAAAAAAGTGAAGACTGACGTAGAACTTCTATTTTTCATACCTTCATAAAATTTGATGATAAAATTTATAAGGTGATCATTAATAACGGTAACTGTATCAACGCCATCTCTACCAACATGGTTAAGCAATTATGATTAACTCCTGTAGATCATCCCAATCCATACTGTATATTCTGGATAGATTTCTCCTCTATTCCCATCAAATTTAGATGTTATATTCCCATTCAGCTTCATTCCTACTAGGATCATGTTTGATGCGATGTCTTATCCATGGAAGTCAGAAGTATCATATTAGGTCGGTCTTGGCTGTTTGATAATGATGTTATAATTTATGGCCGGACCAACTCCTATAGTTTTACTTATCAGGGTAAGAAGATCATAATTAATCCATCCCCACCTAAGGCTATCAGTAGAAAGATAGGCGATGGACCAAAAGAAAACATCAAGAAGAAAAACCTTCATCTGATAGATGCTAAAGAATTAAAGACGATCATGACTGAGGGATCACCAGTTTGGATGCTTGCTACAAGAGAAGTTTGTGAGAACCCTAAGGTAGATTATCCTAAGGAAGTAACTAGCATTCTTAGTGAGTTTCATGATGTCTTTTCTGAAGATCTCCCAGATTATTTACCACCTATGATAAAATTCAACATGCCATTGATTTAGTTCCTGGATCTATCCTATCCAACTTATCCCACTATAGGTTGAACCCTACTGAGCATGGCGAGCTGCAAAGATAAGTTAGAGAGCTGATAAAAAAAGGGTTCATGAGAGAGAGTTTGAGTTCTTGCACGTTTTTGTACTATTGACTCCAAAGAAGGATGGTACATAGAGGATGTACATAGATAGCTATGCCATTAACAAGATCATCATTAAGTATCGCTTCTCCATCTCTAGATTAGATGACATGCTAGATATGATGGCGGAGCCACTATTTTTTCTAAGATTGATCTTAAGAGTGGTTACCATCAAGTAAGGATTAGATCGAGAGATGAGTAAAAAATTGCTTTTAAGATAAAAGAGGGTTTATATGAGTAGATGGTGATGCCATTTGGATTATCCAATGCCCCTAGTACTTTCATGAGGTTGATGACCCAAGTACTATGACCGTTTGTAGAAGTGTTTGTAGTCATATACTTTGATGATATTTTGATCTGTAGTTGAACTAGAGAGGACCATCTTCGAGGAGTGTGCCCAGTTTTTAGAATAGAAAACTTGTATGCCAATCCTAAGAAGTGTGCTTTCATGACAGACCATATCATCTTCTTAGATTTTGTTGTTACCCCCGATGGTATGTTTGCAGACCCTGAAAAGATTAGAGCAATAGTTGAGTGGCCGGTATCCAAGAGTGTGCATGACGTGCGGAGTTTTCATGGATTAGCAATCTTTTACCATAGGTTCTAAAAAGAATTTAGCACCATAGTCACTCCCATCACTGACTGCATTAGAAAGAGAGATTTTGAATGGACTAAGACAACCAATAGAGCATTCCTAGACATTAAGGATAAGATGATCCACGCCCAGTCTTACATCTACCTTATTTTTTCAATGTTTTTTGAAGTAGCATGCGATGCGTCAAGAGTTGAAATTGATGGTGTCAATAGTCAAGAAGGTCATCTAGTAGCATACTTTAGTGAAAAACTTAATGATTCTAAACTCAAGTATTCTATCTATGATAAGAAATTTTACATGATAATCCAGGCTTTAAGATACTAGAGATATTACCTACTTCCATAAAAATTTATTTTGTACTCTGACCATGAGGCCCTCTAATTCCTGAATTTTTAAAAGAAATTGAATTATAGACATGATAGGTGAGTCAAGTTTTTGCAAGCCTATACTTTTATTTTGAAATATCGTGTGGGTGTAGAGAAATGCACTGCTGATATCCTGAGTCATCGTCATACTTTGCTGTCCACCGTTAGTATAGAAGTTATTGTTTTGATAAGATTAAAGAAGATTATAAAGAGTGTCGAGATTTCAGTAGCATACTTACCACTTTATGTAAAGAGTGTTGAAAAATATGTCTCAAAGTCAATCGTTAGATGATTGTGCTCATCTTGTAAACTATATATGAATTTTTATTAATAAAAATTATTTAATATTTTTATTATAAATTGATCATCTTTGAACTCCTGTGTTATAATGAAGTCCTTAGGACTATATATATTAATCGACAAAGGAGGATTTATCGTTAAGTCCTTAAAATTGTTCGTGACCAAATGATACGCTATTACTAGGACGATAGCGATATCAAGTGTAGGTCATTATGTGCTATATGAATTGGTTGTTCTCTTAACTAAAGAGTATGGAGACACTGTTATGGCATGCAGATGGAATGTAGGAGTACATTCGCATTGAACATGATCATGCATCGAGCACTCTGCTGTCAAGAGTAGCTTGTGAAGGGTATGGGTATAAGTGTCCCTCTGACCTGAGATCACCATGATGATTTACAAGCAACTCACTGTACTTTAGTATCAGACTATCTAAGTTTCTAACTTAGTAACGGAAAGATACTAGGTGCAGTCAAGTACTTATCAAGTCGGTGTGTGAGTCAAGATGGAATTGACCCCTCTGAATTGGTAGGAGAAATGCATCAGTGTATTTCAATTTAGCAAAACCTTAGCCAATGTAATCCATGAGATGGATTTGAAAGGTTAAAAAATAATGTGATCGACTTAATTAGGGTTGACAGTTAAATCCTAAGTCACCTTGAGTATTTGGATCAAAGAGATGAATTATACGATAACCATACATCAGTAGATTCTAGAAGGTTGCTTTGCAATACTTCGACCCATCCGATCATCGAGTCATCATTGCTAGATGATTACATCGATTGGTATAGAAATTATTCTTATGCTATCGGCTTAGGTTCGAACCTATGGGTCACACGTATTAGAAGATTTGATCAGATCTGATGGCTGAAGAGTCCAATTGGATTGTGACTCTGGTGAAGAGTCCTACTTGGATTAGGACTCTATGGGAGAGTCCCACTGAGACTGGGACTCTACCATTTATAGAGAATTAATTAGTAATTAGATTACTAATTGACTCAATTTGATTGGAAAAAGAGATTTGGAACAAGTCTAATTGAATTACATTCAGTTCGACTCAGATTGGGATTGATATGATCAAATCCAATTACAAGAGAAATTTGATCCTGATACGATCAGAGTTTGGACTTGACTAATTCTTAATTGAGTTAGGAATTTGATGAGATATTTAAATTTCTAATTAGATTAGATTCATTTCTATCAGTGGTTTGAATCCAAATTTGATTTGGATTAGAATTGAATTAGAAATGAAGAGTCCAAGTCAGACTAGGATTCTATCCTTATCTTTTACGCCACATCTGGATCTATGCCAATTTCTCCATGCCTAATTAGATTTGGATTGTGATTTTTGGTATCATGAGAGAGGATCCAATAAGGGTTGTCGGCTATATCTGATGAGTCATAATATTATCTCTTGTCTAATTCGAATGCGATCCGAATTAGAGATAAGATACAGATTAGGAAAGAAAATTTTCATATATGGTATATTATTGGAGTCATATTATTTTTTTCCTATTTTTTTTGAGGAATCCTTTAGTATGTGAGACTCCAAATTTCTTCTCTACATCTTAATAATTTTTTTAAAATTTTTAGGGATACCAAAAAAAAGTTGTGGCATTGATTCATGGCATCTTTTCTTGGAAAGTCCTAATTCCTTGTCTATAAAAAGGGGACCCCTCTCTTGGACGTCCCATGATCAATTTTCTTATAGATTTTTTATTTTCAGAGCCTCTTCTCCTCCTCCTCTCTTCCTCCTCCAGATCTTCTATCACTTTAGAGTATCCAAGGTGCTTGTAGAAAAAAGAAGAGGTCAGCTATCGAAGTTATTCGCAGACTAGCATCTTTGAGCTCCTGATCTGCGCCAGCTTCGCATAGGTATAGATCTAATTTTTATGAATTAATATGACTTTAGATCTAATTTTTTGTTATTATATCTGATTATTTATGATTTAGATTAGATCTAAATTAGTTTATTTTTAAATTTAATTATTATTTATTCAGATTAGATGTTCTGAGTAGTAAAGTACTCGAATTGGATAATCACCAAGCCATCCGGTCATAGGAGCAAGTAGGATTTCATGACCCTCTCCTCTCATTTAATAGGGTGCTCTTCATAGTATGTAGGGGTGCCACTGTGAGGTCCCATGAAAAAAAAAGTGAAAAGAGAAAACTTACTTTCTTACCAAATCCTAGATCTTGAAATCCTAGGTGTTGTTGTATGTGATGCAAGTTCGAAGATAGTTAGTTACATTTAATCTTATTTAGTCAAAATTATTTTGATCTAAAATTATAAAAAAATTAAGATTTGATCTAAAAGATTTTTGACTTGATGTAAAAAGTTTACATGAAAAATTATTTTCGAAACTTTAACCATGTTAATGCAAAACTTAATTGAGAATTAAGTATCAAGCTGATTAGATCTAGAATTGTGATTTAGATCTAATGACATTACATAAAACATGGGGTATGGGCTCGCTCAAATCAGCTCCTTCTCTTTAATTGGGTTAGACCCAAGATTAGAATCAAAGAATTGATTGACCATGTAGAGAAATTGATTAAGTCTAATCAAATATTGAATTAGATTAATCAGGATTTTTTTAGTATAATAGTTGTAGGTGGTCAAGTCCATATCTTTGATTAGACCAAATGGACCTTGATTGTGACTCAGTGATTGAATTCGAATCATTAAGTTGATCAAATCAAAACTAGTTAATCAATTGGTGTCTAAGGTAAGTTTGACATTTTGATCGATGGTTTTTAATTGGGAGCGGCTTACCTGACCATTTCGATGGTGTCTAAGGTAAGCTTGGCAAACCTTCTCACCGATCTCACTTATCTGACCAATTTGATAAACTAGATTTTGATTAGATCACTAAGTGATTCGAGTTAGTCTATGTTATTAAGGTTGATCAATGTGACTGATCTAGGTGCCAGTTCAATCAGGATGACCTAACCCGATTCAGTGACTTGGTGAAGTCAATGGGAGGATTATGATCTACTGATTGATCTTTTCTTCTCTTCTCTCTTCTCTAAATCGATTAAATCTTCTAAATTATTAGGTCCTTAAAATGAGCTGGTTATGGTGATAACTAGATCATAGCCTCCCATTAAGGTGAGTGATAATAGGTTCATTATTTCTGATTGACATTGCAGGCACCATCCGTCTGATTTCTCTCTGAATGATGGAATTATCATTCATATATGATGACTCTGATGAACTATCTGATGATGGTTGGATTGATTGAGCCATCCTCAGACCTGATCACTCATTAGGTAGAATTACTGAGTAGGTTCATGTTAATGGTTTGACCTAACCGAAACTTTCAGTGGAGACCCATCACCTACTGAAATAAAATCTGAGGCTAAATTAAATACTAGAAGTTGTTTGGAGAAACAATTGATTAAAAATCTATCCATAGATGCATATAGGTTGACTTAGCCATCCTCGGGCCTATATGTAGTCTGTGTGGATTCTAGTACCCACTAAAAAATTAAGGTAATTTCTTGAATTGAAGGTAGAGGCTACTAATTCATATAAAATAGTGGGAGGACCTTTAGACTAAAGTCCAAATCTTGAGGATTAATAAATTCATATACTAATTAGACTTTGTTCTTTCTTTGTCTGTGCAGATATGGCCTCAAACTTGTCACTCCGATCATTGTTGGACAGTAAGAAGCTTATCGGATCGAATTTTGATAATTGATATCAAAATTAAAGATTATCCTGGAGCATGAGCGGATCCTTTATGTGATAACGGATCTGGTAGCTGAGGAGCCTGCTCCTAACATCTGAGGACGGTTCGAGATACTTATTTAAAGTGGCTCAATGACGCACCACAGTTCGTTGCATCATGCGGGCCTCCATGAACGACGAGTTCAGCTGGAAGTTTGAAGAAGTTCAGTCAAAGGAAATGCTTTAAGTGTTGAGGGATTTCTTTGGTACTCTTGACGATGTTGAGTGGTACAAGACTAGTTGCATCATTTTCAATATCCGATGAGGGAGGGTACATCTGTTATGATCATGTATTGTACATGATCGAGCAGATTGAAAAATTGAGCAAACTCGACTTTTCTTTGTATGAACAGCTAGGGAAAGATGCGATCCTGAACTCTCTTTCCAAGTCCTACTTGCCGTTTCTCAGTCATTTCAGAATGACAAAGCCTGTAGTCAACTACCACGATCTGTTGAGATTACTACAGACTTTTGAAAAAGATCACCAGCTTCACAAGGAGATAGTGAATCTAGTGGGAGGATCTTCTTCGGATAGTTATCATCCTTTTAAGAAAGGAAAAAGAAGAAGAATAAGAAGGTGCCTGATGCTGGGAGTCAGTCCTAGAAACTCAAGTTCAAGGCTGATCAAAGTCAAGCAGAGTACTTCTTTTACAAGAAGTAGGGTTACTGAAAGAGGAATTGTCCTCAGTATATCGCTTCCCTTGATCCGAACAGGCCAAAGAAGAAGAAGCAATCAGTTGCTGGACAAGGTACTTATGTAATAACACCTTGTAACTTCTTTCTTATAGATACAATGACCTGGGTATTGGATACTGAAAGCCCTATTCATATTTGTAATTCATTGCAGGATTTTCAGGTCACTGAGAGATTTGGAGAAGGCGAGAGATTTCTGAATGTTGGAGATGGAAGATCAGTTTCAGTTTTAACTTTAGGAATCATCAAGCTTATATTCGAGTCTCAGTATATTGTTCTTATTGAGTATCATTACTATCCTAGTTTTTTTTAAAATATTATTTCTGTAGGCCTTTTGCCAATTCAAATTATGAAATATCAATAAAAAATTTTTATGATATCATTTTAAATGGTATTACAATTTTACGTGGACAGTTGAATAATGGTATCTATATTGTATCTAGGCCTAATGTAATGTATATTTCAAATAAATGTCCTGAATTAGATGATGTCACAATTGTCTACCTTTGGTATTGTAGGCTAGGTTATATCAACAAGAATAAGATGAACAGGTTGGCTTAAAAAAAAATTCTTGATAAACACGATTATGAATCGTTACCTACCTGTGAGTCTTATTTGCTTGGAAAGATGACCAAGTCACCTTTTACTGAAAAAGGTGAATAAGCCAGTGATGTGCTGGGACTTATACATACCGATGTATGTGGACCCATGAGCACATTTGCCAGAGAAGGGTATAGCTACTTCATCACGTTCACAGATGATCTATCTAGGTATGGGTACGTCTACTTGATGAAATACAAGTCTGAATCATTTAAAATGTTTAAACGGTTCCATAATAAAGTAAAAAAACAAACTAAAAAAAATATTAAAATTCTTCGATCTGACCAAGGAGGTGAATACCTTTCCAGTGAATTTCTGACATATCTAGGAGAAAATAAGATTCTCTCCCAATGGACACCTTCAGGGACACCACAGCATAGTGGCGTCTCAAAAAGGAGGAATCGAACTTTGTTGGATATAGTTCAGTCCATGATGGGGTTTGCAACTCTATCGATCTCTTTTTGGGGATATGCACTTGAAACAGCCTGTCTTATGCTCAATAATATTTCGAGCAAGTCAGTTAGTAAGACACCATATGAGATATGGTAAGACGTAGGTCGAACCTCTCTTACTTTAGGGTCTGGGGGTGTCCAGCTTATGTTAAACGATTACAAACTGACAAGCTCAGTCCTAAATCTGATAAGTATAATTCGTAGGATGCCCCAAGGAAGTGAGAGGATATTACTTTTACCTGCCTGCTGAACAAAAGGTGTTTGTCAGCAGTAAGACACATTTTTTGGAAAAGAAATTTTTTAGTGAAAGAATAAGTGCCTCTAAAATCGAGCTTGATGAAGTTTGATAAGTAAAAGAACCAACACCAATGATTGAATTTGAATCAGATTTGATGAGATCAAATCTGGAGACCAATGAACAAACATCCTTAAGGCGATCCGATAGAGTACCACGTCAGCCGGACAGATACTTAGATTTCTTAGTCTGGGATGGGGATCCTGTTGAACTTGATGAGAACGATGAGGATCCGATCACCTACATGGATGCAATGCAGAGATCTGACTCTGATAAATGACTTGAAGCCATGAGATCCGAAATGAAGTCCATGAAGGTCAATGATGTATGGACATTAGTTGACCCACCTAAAGGGATAAAGCCATAGGGTGTAAGTGGGTCTTTAAGAGGAAGAGGGGCGCAGACAGGAAGGTGGAGATCTATAAAGTCCGTTTGGTTGTCAAAGGTTATCGTCAACATTAGAGTATTGACTATGATGAGACATTTTCTCCTGTGACAATGCTCAAATCTATTCAGATCATGCTTGCGATAGCAACATATCTGGACTATGAAGTCTGACAAATAGATGTGAAGACAGCTTTTCTAAATGGAGAGTTGAACGAAGAGGTGTATATGATACAACTTGAAGGGTTCATATCCACAGATGAGTCCAAGATGTGCAAGCTTCAGAGAGCCATTTATGAATTGAAGCAAGCATCTCGGAGTTGGAACATACGTTTCGATTATAAGTGGGCAAATTATTCGATAATTATATTTCTTGTGTTGTATGTGGATGACATTCTCTTAATCAAAAATGATGTCCTTACATTACAGAAAATAAAAATGTAACCGTCGTCACAATTTCTATGAAAGATCTGGGAGAAGCAGCCTACATCCTAGAGATGAAGATTTATAGGGATACATCTAAGAGGCTGCTCGGGCTCTTCCAATCCACGTACATAGATACTATGCTGAAACGGTTTAGCATAGAGAATTTCAAGAAAGGCTATCTTCTGATAGGCTAAGAAATTTTTCTTTCGAAAGGAGATTGTCCGATAACTCCTTAAGAGAGAGAGCGCATGAGTAGAGTTCCATATGCTTCGGTAGTGAGTTCTATTATGTACACTATGACATGTATGAGACCAAACGTGGCGTACTCATTAAGGATTGTGAGTAGATACCAGTCTGATCTAGGAGAAAATCCTTGGAAGGTCGTAAAGATCATTCTTAAGTATTTAAGAAATACTAAGGACCATGGCTTATGTATGGTGCAACTAACTTGAAACTTGTGGGGTTTACCGTCTCCAGCTTTCAGTCAGACCATGACGATAGTAAGAGTGTGTCAGGTTATATTTTTATCCTAAATGATGGAGCAATCTGCTGAAAAGTTTCAAGCAGAATACTGTGGCAAACTCTGTTTGCGAAGCAGAGTATATCGCGGCATCCGATGCAGCGAAGGAAGCTGTATGGTTGTGGAAGTTCATCGACGAGCTTGGAGTGGCACTCTTCGTTGATGGCCCTGTCTTGTTATACTACGATAATACTGGAGCCATTGCTCAAGCCAAGGAGCCAAGATCCCATCAGCGCACCAAACATATTCTGCACTGTTATCACCTTATCTGGGAGATCATGGATCGAGGTTGCATTGACCTTCAGAAGATCGATGGAAGGAAGAACTTGTCTGGCCCATTTACTAAAGCTCTCAGAATCAAGGAGTTTGATGACCACAAATCGAAGATGGATATACGATACTATACCGATTGGTTTTAGTCCAAGTGAGAGTTGTTAGGAAATGTGTCCCAAAGCCAATCGTTAGACGATTGTGCTCATTTTGTAAACTGTATATGAATTTTTATTAATAAAAGTTATTTGATATTTTCATTACAAATTGACCATCTTGAAACTTCTGTGTTGTAATAAAGTCTTTAGGACTATATATATTAATCGAAAAAAATGATTTATCGTTAAGTCCTTAAAATTGTTCGCGACCAAATGATATGCTATTACTAGGACGATAGCGATATCAAATGTAGATCGTTGTGTGCCATATGAGTTGTTATCCTCTTAACCAAAGAGTGTGGAGATACTGTTATGGCATGCAGATGAAATGTAGGAGTATATTCACATCGAACATGACCATGTGCCGAGCACTCTGCTGTCAAGAATAGCTTGTGAATGGTATGGGTATAAGTGTCCCTCCGATCTGAGACCACTACGGTGATTTGTAAGCAACTCACTGTACTTTAGTACCGGACTATCTGAGTTTCTAATTTAGTGACGGAAGGATACTAGGTGCAGTCAAGTATTTATCAAGTCGGTGTATGAGTCAAGATAGAATTGACCCCTCTGAATTGATAGGAGATATGCATCAGTGTATTTCAATTTAGCAAAATCTTGACCAGGATAATCCATGAGATAGATTTGAAAGATTGAAATACAATGTGGTCGACTTAATTAGGGTTAACAGTTAAACCCTAAGTCATCTTGAGTATTTGGGTCAAAGGGATGAATTATACGGTAACCATACACCAGTAGGTTCTAGAAGGTTGCTTTGCAACACTTCGACCCATCCGGTCGTCGGGTCATCATCGCTAGATGGTTATATCGATTGGTATAGAAAGTTGATTCTATACTATCGACTTAGGTTTGAACCTATGGGGTCACACACATTAGAAGATTTGGTCAGATCTGATGGCTGAAGAGTCCAATTAGATTGTGACTCTGGTAAAGAGTCCTACTTGGACTAGGACTCTGTAAGAGAGTCCCACTGGGACTGAGACTCTACTATTTATAAAGAATTAATTAGTAATTAGATTATTAATTGACTCAATTTGATTGAGTAAAGAGCTTTGGAACAAGTCTAATTGAATTAAATTCAGTTCGACTCAGATTGGGATTGATATGATCCAACCCGATTACAAGAAAAATTTGATCCTGATTCGATCAGAGTTTGGACTCGGCTAATTTCTAATTAGGTTATGAATTTGATAAGATATTTAGATTCTTAATTAGATTAGATTCATTTCTATCAGTGGTTTCAATCCAAATTTGATTTGGATTAGAATTGAATTAGAAATGAAGAGTCGAAGTCAGACTAGGACTCTATCCTTATCTTTTGTGTCACATCTAGATCCATGCCAATTTCTCCACGCCTAATGGATTTGGGTTGTGATTTTTGATGTCATGAGAGAAAATCTAATAAGAGTGGTTGGGTATAGCTGATGAGTCATAATATTATCTCTTACCTAATTCGAATGCGATCTGAATTAGAGATAAGATACAGACTCAGAAAGAGATTTTTCGTATATAGTATATTATTAGAGTCATATTATTTTTTTTTATTTTTTTTGAGGAATTCTTTAGCATGTGAGACTCTAAATTTCTTTCCTACATCTTAATAATTTTTTAAAATTTTTGGGGATGCCAAAAAGGGGTTTTGGTGTTGATTTATGGCATCCTTTTTTGAAAAATCCTAATTCCTAGTCTATAAAAAGGGGACCCCTCTCTTGGACGTCCCATGATCAATTCTCTTATAGATTTTTTATTTTGGGAGCCTTTTCTCCTCCTCCTCTCTTCTTCCTCCAGATCTCCTATCACTTTGGAGTGTCCAAGGTGCTTGTAGAAGAAAGAAGAGGTCAGCTGTCGAAGTTGTTCACAGACTAGCATCTCCGAGCCCCTTATCTGTGTCAGTTTTCACATGGATTTTCCTATAGAGGCCAGATGACTTCGTGTGGCTATGAGCAATCTGAGGAACACCCTCTCCAATCATTGGATCAGAGAAGATCAAGATCAAAATTTATTTGGTAACGATCTCTAACTTATTTTGATTCCTATGGTAGATCTAATAGTTAGATCTAGAATTTCAGCATCGATGAGATCGATGTGATTTTTATTTTCAGATTTAAAGTACATATTTTTCATATCAAAGATTTTGATGTAGTAGTCTAAGATTAGATCTTATGTATATGATTAGAATTAAATTATTTAATCTATTATTTTACTGCATAAAATTTTTTAATTACATGTACTGCACTACCGTAAATTTTCTTCAAAGGGCTTTCTAGAAATATAGTGAGTACACCCTTTAGGATGGTTATCTATTTAGAGAAACTAGGTTGTATGTCTCCCGTACATCTTTAAAAAATTTTCTAATTTGAGAACTATATGCTGGAGTATTAGCTGGATACTTTGGTAGGATAAAAACATAAAGTTGGTAGAAGCTCAATTTTTTTGGCCAAGCTTGAAAAGAGATGTCACTAGAATTGTTGTCCAGTATAGAATGTGTGCTTTGGCCAAGCAGAGAAAATAAAATACCAACCTATATACATCCTTACCGATACCAGATTGTCCTTGGCAAGACGTTAGTATAGATTTTATTTTGGGGTTATCTAGGATAGCTAGGAAGTATGATTCTGTTCTAGTGATTGTAAATAGATTTTTAAAAATGATCCATTTCTTGTCCTGTTGCCAAATATCCGATTTATTGAATGTTGCAAGGATATACTTTGATGAGATTGTTAGACTACATAGATTTTCTAAAACCATTGTGTCTGATAGGAATGTTAAATTTATGAACTACTTTTGAAAAATCCTATGGCACTTTCTAGGCACCAAACTAAAATTTTCTTCTGCCTATCATCTGTAAACGAACGATCAGACCGAAGTGGTCAATAGGAGTCTTGAAAATCTGTTGCATTGCTTGATTGGAGAACATATGGATAACTGAGATCTTTTGCTACCCCAAGCCGAATTTGCATATAATAGCTTTGTTAATAGGTCCATTGGCATAAGTCCTTTTGAAGTAGTTCATGGATATCAACCTAGAAAATCAATAGACCTCATCCCACTACCCATGCATGCTAGGATTTTGAATCTGCAGAGTCTTTTGCAAAGCATGTCAAGAGTCTACATAAAGAGCTCAGTAAAAAAATTAGCATTAGCAATAAAGTTTATAAACAGAATGCAGATTCTCATTGACGTGCCCAAGAGTTTGCGGAGAGAGACTATGTGATGGTTCGATTGAAGCCAGAATAGTTCTCATCCAAAATTGTAAAGAAGTTACATGTCCGAGGAGCAGATCCATTTAAGATCATAAAAAAAATTGGATGAATACGTATGTTGTAGACTTGTCTTCTAATTTTGAGATTAGCTCTACTTTTAATATTACAGATCTCGTTGCCTATAAAGAGCCAACTTGGATACTTAGTAAGCCGTTTGAGCTTGAACCAACCTTTGAGAGCGAGCTTGTCCCTGAGTGTCCACCAGTCAAAATGTCAGCAAAACACGATCAGATTGAGAGAATTTTAGACGAGCAGATCCTCTCCACCTGGAGTCGAGGCTATTAGCGGTATTTGATCAGATGACGAGGTCGACCAGAGTCTGAAGATATCTGGATCACTCGAGAAGAGCTACAGCGCATTGATCCCGATTTGCTTGAGCATTACTAAAATAGAATCAACCCACACTCGATAGAATCAGTTCTTCTCACCTCGGAAGAATTGGTGTGGACACTAGAGCCATCAGAAGTCGATGATATGATTTAGATTCGATTTGGATCAAAGAAGCTCCATTAGATTGACTCTATTTCAATTATTTATTTTCAGTCAATAAATTATTTTGATGCATTTAGTTTTGGATCCATATGGCCATACTTGGGTTTGTATTGGGCTTGTCCACATCACCTTTGGAGCCACCACTCTCCACAGATCCAGGGAGGAAATATGCATGCCAACATGTGCCGTACCCAAGAATCCTCATGCCAAGTTATGCCAAGCATCAAGCATCCACGTGAAGTTTCATTTCGTTCCTAGGATTCCTTAAGAATTCTCGGCTATTTACTTATTTTGTTGGAGAACTGATTTCTTTTCCATGATAGATTATTTTGTTTGGAAATCAAATATAATGCTTTACCTTTTTATGGGAGGGCTAATTTCTTCTTTGTAAAAGATAAGGGATTCCTAAAGAAATAGGACCTTTAGGGTCCTATATAAACCTTTGTATCTCTCATGAAGAAGACAATGAATGATTTTACAAACTCCATAAATACTTGTGTCAATTGCTCCGAGAGGGAGAGGGTGTAAGATCCAAAATCACCCCATAAGGTGAGGGTATGAGGCTCACTTTCTTTCCTGTCCCTTTAACCTTCATCTACTTGAGATTCAGTATTCCTATGACCTCAATTCGACTCTACCATCTACCTACGCAAGCCTATCTCACCAAGAGAAGATCTATCTCCTCCAAGATTTCTATCTATCGTGATAAGAGAAAAGAGTGATATCTTATTCTACAGATCATATGCTGTTAAGGATCTTCATTTTTTCTTAGTAGATCTTTGATTTTTTATTTTTTCTATTAGATCCGACATTGGTAAAGATGTAGTTCTTTATCGATGGATCTGTTTGGTCATATGCTGTCAAGGACCTTCGTTCTTTCTCAGTTGATCTTTGATTTTTTAGTTTTTTATCGACAGATCTATTTGGTCATATGATGTCAAGGACCTTCGTTCCTTCTCAGTTGATCTTTGATTTTCATTTTTTTCTGTTAGATCCGATATTGGTAAAGATCTAATTCTTTATTGATAGTTCTATTTGGTTAAAAGATTAAGAGCTCTAATCAAGATAATTTCTTAACTACCACGATCCGGATTCTTATATTTTCTAAGATTTTCTCATGGATTTAATGTTTTACTCTCTTTCACTTTTTTATTGCTAGTTATTTACCGTCATGAGCATGTTTAATTTCTGCTATCTGTTTATGTACTTTTTTATTGCTAGTTATTTACTGATCTCTAAAATAGCATTCATCTAAGATTGATCTCATTTTGGTCTCGTATCAATCAGTCATACCTCCTGAGTAGAGTATAGGCAACTATACTATTTATCCTGAGAATAATGATGTCCTTAACCAGGTGTGATTTATTGTTGATGAATAGAATGGAGCTTGATCTTTAGGATTGATTTTTTTTCTCTTTTCATTAGGGTTGTCCGTATCAATTAGGAGGAAAAAGTTTCCATATTTTTTTGATGTGGGACTAATGAAAAGAATAGGGGCTAGAAAATAGATGGATGAGATTGAAAGATCAAAAAAAAAAAAGATAAAAAATTGAGACTCTAAAATAAATTTCAAAAATATAATTTTTTCTTATTTTATTTCGCATTTGCGCCGGTTGCTGATGCTTTTTCCACGTGAAGAAGTCTTGCCGCAAGCCGCTCCTTTCTGTGTTCGCACGCCAAGAGCCGCTGCATCCTGTTTCCATGTTGTCAGCTGATGCTGTTCCAAAAGCCCAGCTCACGCACGTCAAGGACCAGTGCTTGCCCAAAAAAATTCTTTCCTTTGTTCAAATGCCATGCACGTCCTTTTTATTCCCAGCGCCAGCTTCCTTCGTGCGTCCAGTTGCCGTTCGAAACCATTGCTTCTTTCAAATTTCAATCCAACGTGGCCCCTCATTTGAATTTTTTTATTCTTCCCTCACGAAGAAGCCATTCCAGCGCCCAGCAACAACTTTTCTTGTGCTTTAAACGCATGCAGTCCCTTTAGTTTTTAATGCTTTTAAATCCACTTATTCCAAAAAGATTTTGTTCTTTTGATCTAATGCCACACATATCCCACTTTGTTCTTTATCCTGGGACTTCCTTCGTAGCACCATTCTACGTTCGTATACCGTATCGTATTCACCTGAGTCCTTTCCTATATTTACTCTTAACTTGATCTGAAACTCAAATTCAGACTCAATTTTTGAGTCGAATCTTTCATAAATAATAGATTCGGACTTTCCAACCAATGATACATAAAAATTAACAAAAGAAGCATCAAATTCAAATAAAATAAATTAATTAACGCAAGTATTGATACTTATAATGTAAATTTAGCATATCTATCATACCTCCCAACTTAAATTTTGTTCGTCCTTGAGTAAAGAAAGAATTTAGGACTAGATACCTTTTAATTTAGAGTTTCAAATTTTACCGAGCAATTTTCTTCAAAGGGCCATTGATGTTCAGTAGAGCGAGAGTGAGGTATGTTATTGGAGTATTAATACTTAACCAATATGAGAATTAAGTAAAGAACATTAAACCTTTTCTAAATTCTTTCTAAATTGCCTCTACTTTTATCTCTAAATCATTAACTTTCATATAGGCAAATGTATTGTTACTTCCGTCCCTCATTTATTATAAAAATATCTTTACATTGCTCACTTTTTTATGCGAGACACAATGCAGGTGAAGGGGCTCAGTTACTCGACGGAAGACCAATGTTTAAATTTTATTTTTTAAATATTATAATGCTATTGAGTGTCTAACCCATTAAGCTTTCTGTCTGATTCATGTAGCAAGTTTTCAGCCACTGACTCTCAAATCAAATAATTTTAGGACACTAGGTATAAAATACTTCTCGGACTTATTTGCTCGAATCAAGCAGGCTACGAGTTAAAACTAGCCTTACAATGAGCTTCTTTGCTCTTCTCACTTTTTGACGGAAACTTCAATACTTGCTTAGGCAAAGGGGCCGGTTATTTGGTGAAAAGTACTTGAAAAATATTTTATTTTTAAAGTAATTTTATTATTATTTTTAAATATATGAAGAAATATATAGTTATTCTACACTAGCCTATAAGAAATAAACTCTTCTTTGATGAAGGTAGGAAGAATTTAGAAGTGCTCACAGAAAAAATATTTATATTCTGACTTAACTCTTTATTGGATTTTTTGAATACTTGATCTCTCAGTATCTCACAAATTTTTTGATCTGTGCATCAATTTATTTAAAGAAATTTGCTTAGTTCAGCTTAATTCTTTAAGCATAATCTGGTGCCTAAATGCTAACTTACTCAATGATTTTAAATTTTTTTTATTATTATTCTCTCTTTAACTTAATCGACATTGTCCTCAATGAAGACAGAAAAATAGGAGGTATAATTGATAGAAAGGGATAGAAAAGAATATATCTAACTGCTGTGTTCTTGGTTCAACAGGAGATCTTATAGATACATATTTGGCTCTCCCCCCTAACTTATTCACTGAAGCAACTGAAATAAAAATCTAAAGAGAGAAATAAAATAAAACTGTAAAGATCTGGGTTGCCTCCCAGTAAGTGCTAACTTTTATTAAGGCTATTCTTAAGAAATTGGGTTGCCTCCCAATAAGTGCTAAGTTTAATGTCTTCAGTCAAATGCTAAAAGAGTGTTTATCCTATTCCTATCCGAATCTTAACATGGGTCTGTAATTTTCTATGTGATTCGGGCTCTTTCTTAAAGTATTTCCTACATGGGACCATTATATGACTCATCCCCTTGACAACTAACAATTCTTCCTTTATAATTAGATCTAGGTCTGACTTAAGTACTGGTTGGGTTCTAAGAGACCTAGATCTATATACTTAAAGTGCGAGGGAGTGTTTCTAGATCACCTATTATTGTCTCTTGCTTCCTAGGCAAAGGTTCAACCAGTGTCATGAGGGGTTCAACTAATAATTCTGATCTTGGTTGAGTATAATGATCACTAAGTATGGATACCTCATTATTATCATCAGCTTCAGGTATCTCCTCCAGTTTCTCAAATCTGAATGTTCTCAACTGATCAAATTGGTCTTTAAGTTCTAGACCATTCTGGGCTCTAGGGTCAACCTCAAGTTGGCTTGATAATATACCCTCTTCTAGTTTACTGATTGCTATAGTTGATTGGCCTATTTGTTATAATAACTAGTTAGCAGTTTGCATGAAATTATTGAGAGTATTTTTAATATCCGAGGTTGATTGTGCCAAGACTTCTAAAGTCTTTTCTAATATATTGACTCCTTTCTTAGGATCTAAATCTAGTTGATTGTTCAATGCTTGATTGGGCCTTAGATAGGGCTGATAAAAAATATAGGCTTCTAATGTTGCATATTGTGACCATGTAAAATTAGAATGATTTTCCTACCCTGGGTTATAGGTTGGTGCACAAGGTTTATTCATATATCTTTCATTGAATGCACTTTCCCGTATGAACCCCTTTTGGGTTGGACTCATCAAATAAGGACACTCCTCCACAACATGATCTGGTGCATCGCATCTAGTGCACAAGAGTGCTAGCACTTGGTTAAATTAGATGTCTTTCGAATTCTAAGACTTCAATTCTATTCATCAAAGTTGCAATTCTAGTGTCTTCAAACTCCTTTGTATAAATGTATGCATTTTCAATTGCAGTGAATGTAAGATGCATGTTAATCGTTTGAGGGCCAATTATAAAATTATTAGCTGAGGATCTAATTCTAGATGGTTGGATAGAGCTAATCAAATAACATAGGTCCTACAGAGTTTTAAGTTGTCTAATGAAATCTATTTCTTCCTTAGTGATCTTAAAGGCTTGTAGGCTTAGATTTTGTTTAGCCAATCATCATTTTATCCTAGTAATTTTTTTTTAATTTAATTTTTATTTTTTTATTTTTTTATATATGTGAGAGAAAGTGAGAAGAAGAAGAAGAGTTCTTGAAATGAGAGTTCTAAAGAGTCCTGACCTATAGATGATAAATGAAAGTGTTTTAGTTAGATTTAACTTTTAAAAGCAAGCAAGCTATCAAACAAATTAAAACTCTATTTAGGATTATCCTAATTTTAGATGGCTCTTAACTGTCAAGGTTGCCTTCGAGCCCTCCAAGTTCGAAATTGACTAACTGAATCAGCCATGTAAGTATAAGATTGATAGAAGGCTCTCCATGCTTTCGCAATGGACCTAATTAAGTAACTATCTTTCTTCAGAATGTGGTTTCTGAACCATTTTTCTAGACACCGACAAGCTAGCCTACTTGAATCCTGTCCAACTCTTAGGTTCTCCTATCCTAATAAGCTCGGATGTCCCTATGATTGATGTCTAATTGATTTTAAATTACAGGCTTAGGTTAATGTAATATGAAGGTTAGTGGTTTTTGGGATAAGGAAGGGTAATCAAATACCTACTTTATCTTATTTAATGGGTTGTGCCCTTAAGGTATTTTATGACTATGCAATACAAACAAAGTAAGATGCTCAAACATAAGTAAAAAAATTTTAAAATTTAATTTGTTTCTCTATATTAGTTAAATATTATGATATGTTAGTGTCCTTTTTTTTTTAAATATTTAAAAAAATAAAAAAAGAGAAAAAATTAAAAGCACGAAGAGCAAAAATTTAGATACAAATTAAGACACCAATTCTCTGACAATGACGTCAAAAATTTGATGTGTCTTAAATTATACCGTAAGCACATGGTGTGCAATATAGCACGTTCGGCGAGTATGGATCGATCCCACGAAGAATTAGATTTTTAAGTTGTATTCAAATACTTGCTCAGACGAGCTTTAAAGAAAAAAAGAAGAGATTATTTGTTTACTAACTATAATAGTAGCCAAATAATTAAATACAGAAATAAATAATCTAAAAAATCTAGGACTTTTGAATATACTTGACCAATGATTTAGAAAGGCTTCTTATGATTTCTCTTATGATGTTCCTTGATTAAGGTAAGCATGAACAAATATGAACCATGAAGAGATTTAACTCAACTATGATCCATCAAACATTTCATTTTCATCTTAATTAAGAAACTTTTCTTTTCAACCACTTCTCTTGTGTTACCCAAGTATGGAGTATGAAGGGGCTCTAACCCAACTATAATCCATCAAAATTTTTCACAGAAAGATGAAGAAAGTAGTTTAAAATACTTGTGAGCCTTCTACCCATTACCTTTCTTATATCGAATCAAATATGAACTATGAAAGGATTCTAACCCAAATATAGTGCATCAAGTCTCTTGGCAAGAAGAATGAAGGAGGAAGAACTCTAAAAATTGAAAGCTCAAAAAAAAAATCCAGAGAATAGGGCTTCTAATCATGGTCTAGCTTCATCGCAAACCTTAGGAGAATTGCTTAGCTAGACATAATTTAATTTGAAACTCTAAAGTTAATTAAAAAATATAAAATAACAATTATTCTAATTACAAGAATTTAATATATAAGAATTTAAAGAATTGCAAGAATTAAATAAAAAAATAAATGCAAGGAAATTAAACTATCCTAGTGCTGAAATTAAAGAAATGCATAAATTAAATTGAAGGAAAAGAAACTAATTTATTGCTAAAATAAAAATTTTGATACAAATATTTTTAACCCTTAAATCATTAATGGGGCTGGGAGTTGGAACAAAAATTAAAATAAAAAAAAATAAACGAAGAAATGAAGAACCTAAATTAGGACTCCTCTCACAACCTTCCTCCGTAGAGTTGACTCTCCTTTTTATGTGTTGGAAAGATGGAAGAAAGTGGAAAAAAGGTCATGGAGATAGATATTTCTAAGAGTAGAGGCATTAGGCTTTATTTATAGGTGTTATAAGGAAAAAAATTTTCATATTTTTTTGATGTAGAACTAATGAAAAGAATAGAGGCTAAAAAATGGACGAATGAGATTAAATAATCAAGAAAAGATAGGATAAAAAGTTGAGATTCTAAAATAAATTTTAAAAATATAATTTTTTTTTTTTTTTTTTTTTCGCATTTGCGCCCGTTGCTAATGCTTTTTCCGCATGAAGAAGCCTTGCCACAAGCCACTCCTTTCCGTGTTCGCACGCCAAGAGCCGCTGCGTCCTGTTTCCTCATAGCTCATACTGCCGCAAAAACCCAATTCACGCATGCCAGGGACCAGTGCTTGCCCAAAAAAATTATTTCCTTTATTCAAATGCCATGCACGTCCTTTTTATTCCCAGCGCCAGCTTCCTTCATGCGTCCAGGTGCCGTTTGAAACTATTGCTTCTTTTAAATTTCAATCCAACATGGCCCCTCATTTGAATTTTTTTATTCTTCCCTCGTGAAGAAGCCGTTCCAGCGCCCAGCAAGAACTTTTCTTGTGGTTTAAATGCATGCGGGCCCCTTAATTTTTAATGCTTTTAAATCCACTTATTCCAAAAAGATTTTGTTTTTTGATCTGATGCTGCACATATCCTATTTTATTCCTTATTCTAGAACTACCTTCGTCGCGCCATTCTACGTCCGTATACCATATCATATTCACCTGAGTTTTTTCCTATATTTACTCTTGTCTGAAACTCGAACTCAGACTCAATTTTTGAATCTGATCTTTTACAAATAATGGATTCCGACTTTCCAACCAATGATACTTAAAAATTAACAAAAAAAATATCAAATTCAAATAAAATAAATTAATTAATACAAGTACCGATACTTCTAATGTAAATTTAGCATATCTATCAAGGAGCAGACTGGGGCTTTGACCTTTTTAGGTATTCCTATCATGGGACGGTGACTCCGGAAGGCTGACTGTAGGCCCATAGAACAATAGATTTAGGATCATCTTGAGGGGTGGCAGGCCAACGCTCTCTCCATGATGGGTAGGACGACTCTTGTAAGATTAGTGCTTAGCTCCATCCCAATATATCTTTTGACAAATACGATTGTGTCAAGTTTTTGTCTCATAAAGCTAGAGCAGTGGTTGTGAAACTTTCTATAGGGCTCAAGGCATGATAGACGTGGCTGCCATCTTGGGAGGTGGTCTGCAAGCCTATGAGGGACGGGGGTCTTGGGATTTAGTCCCTATTGGTCAGGACGAAGGCTATGATCATTAGACATGCTGTCAGATTTCTTATCCAATCTGATTGTTTATGGAGCAGGATGATGATGGCTTGATATGGGGCGTAGAGTTAGGGGTCCTTGACACAGGCTATCCATGTTTATTTCTTCATCTAGAAAGAGATTTGTGCTCATAGGCCTGCAGTTTTGGCATCGATCAAATCATGGGCCTCTAGCCTGTCTCTTTCCTACTGGCCAACCTACGTCATAGCGAGGTGGATGACTATCTACATGTCTGTGACTTGTTCACTGCCAATGGTAGGGGCTAGAGAGCCCAGGTTATTATCCATTTCTTTGGGGGTCTGCTCGCTGAAGGGATCATCGCCACTCCAATTTCAATCTATCGCAGTCAGGATTTGAAGGTGTGGAGTCGATCATATTGCCCTAAGGTTCTCATAAGGGACCTATTCAAGATGTACAGGCCGACGATGGATAGGAGGATCGAGGCTACTTCGATTTGAAGAGTGACCGCCAACCCCAGAGTGAGGCCCTTTCTCTAAAAGCTTGCATTGGACCGACTTCCAACGCTCACACTTCTCAGAGTAGGGGTATGGAGCTTTCGATTTCTGTAGGAGTTAGTGTGGTGCTCCAAGCCTTGAAAGGCCAAGGGGTCAAAAGAGCCAGCCAGCAGATCTTAGTCGACTCATTTTGAGATTGGATCGACTAAGTTGAAGATGAGTCGACCTAGTCTCCGAGTAGGGCAACCATATCTCAAAGGAGGGACCAAACAGAAAGACAGGATCTCGAAAAAATTGTAGATGGCATGCAAGTCAGTCGACTCAGTGCCAGTCTGAATCGACTAGATTTTAGGTGAGTCGACTCAATCCTAGTCTGAGTCAACTCAAGCGCGTGCAGACAGTGAGATGGATTTTCTATTTGGGTCTAGGGTCGGGTTTGATCCTAGGTGCCTTAAGGCTTAGTCTGAGTCTTAAGGGGACTAACTTAAGATTTGGACTGGGATTAAGTCCATGGGTGAGAGCATGCAAGACTTGAGTTTGGGTATATGCTTTCATATATGGGTTAGCCTAGAGAGTTTTTTGGACTTGGATTATTTAATCTGTTGTAATTGGTATATATACAGGTCTTGTAATACCAAGGATAAAGGAATGAATACAGAGTTTTTTCTCTTAAAACCCTAGCCACCTCTCTCTCTCTCTCACTCTCACGTCCCTAGTATCCACCTAGGGTTGCACGCTGAGGAAGAAGGCAGCCTTGCTATCCCCATCTGCCATCTAATCAGGCTTCCACGCTTCTGCTTGTCTCTTCTCTGATTTACTAGATTAACATTTAGGTTTCCACGCAAGAGATGGGTCCACACTGGTATCGGAGCGATACTAATTTTTTCAATATTTGGTATCCAAGCCAGGTTGAGCATGGAGGAAGAAGAGAAGATCAAGGAGTTTTCTGTAGTGGAAGATCAGCAGCAAGGTTTCAGATCTAGATTTTCTCCAGATTTTGTAAGGAAGAAAGAGATTTGGGGGTTGCTGTTCACCATCTCTTATCAGGTATTTTTAAGATCTACCTTTGTGCTGTTTTGTGATTTGGATTGATCATGGAAAGTAGCAGAGTGAAGGTTGGGTTGGATAAGTTTGATGGAAAGGAGAGTTTCACCATTTGAAAGGTTAGGGTGGAGGATCTACTGGTTCAGATGGGATTGGATTTGATCTTGGAGAATAGGCCAGAGGAGATGGCTAACAAGCAGTAGATATCCTTGGAGAAAAGGACATGTGCCACGATTAGGGCTTGTCTGACGGATGAGATGTTATATGGCATGTTGGAGGAGAGATCACCCAAAGATTTGTGGTCGAGGCTGCACATGTTGTATATGAGAAAGAACATGTGCAACAAATTAATGCTGAAGAAGCAACTTTACAGCCTTTGAATGCAGGAGGACGAGAATGTTGCAGAACATACTCAGTGGTTCGACCGAATGAGTATGGATTTGCTCAATATTGGGATGGAGCTTGAAGAAGAGGACAAAAATTTGTTGCTGTTATGTTCACTATTTGAGAGCTTCGATCCATTGATTACGATACTGCTATACGGAAAGAAGACATTGGTGTATGAAAAAATCATGTCAATGCTCAGATTCAATAAGCAGTGAGAACGGATGATGAAAAGGGAGGTTTTCCAAGAGGATCTTGCTATTTGGAGAGGCCCAAGAAATGGAAGCAAAAGAGCAAGCAAGTGGGGCAGAGACAATCTTGGAAAGGCAGCAAGGAGGCTAGATGCTACAAGTGCAGTGAAGCAGGGTACTTTAAGCGGGAGTGTCCGCTTGGAAGAACTGCAAGGGAGGAGAAAGAAAAGACTCAAATTTTCTAGATTCAGTCATTAAGTCTGAAGAGTTGGATGAGCTCTTGATAGTTTCAGAAGAGTCCGTGGGGTGCGGAGGGTCTGAAATGCTTCGGAGAGATCTGTAGAGTGCGGAGAGTTCAAAGGGGCAGCGACGGTGATCAAGATGCAGCGACGGCCCAGCAGGGCAGTATTAGGTGGCTGACCTCAGATATAGGATTGACTTCTACAGCATCAGGTGGACTTCAGATTCAGGTGGAGCACCGAGCAAAGGTGGCTTCATAGGTGAAGACAGTTTTGGCATGAGTTCAGAGTGGAGAAGTGCAAGGGGAGCAATATCCCAGCACCAGCACCAGGATTGCATAGAGTCAGGTGGAGTGGAGTGTGCAGATAGAAAGGCGTGGCTCTAAGGAGACCGTGTCAGATGGAGGATCAATTGCAGTGAGCATTAGTATAGGATGTTGTGGTCTCTCCAGGAAAGTTCAAGACAACAAGTGGTGTAGCTGCTAAGCAGAAGAGAGCCTACAACAAGTTCCAAGGTGGTGCCAAGGAGCAAGCAAAGGTCTTTAGCTATGGAGACGATCATCCCAAAGGTCTCCAAGGGAGCTTAGAAGCTGAAGAAGGTTGGCGGTAGTAAGGATGTTCGCACAAGGGACTGTCAGGGTATGGAGCGACAGTGGGATCATGCAGGAAGATATTGTCAGTGTGCCAAGGTTTGAGAACACCTAGATAGAGATTGTAGGAGTTGGTGTGGTGCTTTCAAGCTTTGAAAGGCCAAAGGATCAAGGAGCCAGTCAGCAGATCTTAGTCGACTCATTTTGAGATTGGATCGACTAAGTTAAAGGTGAGTTGATCCAGTCTCAGAGTGGATTGACTATGTCTTAGAGGAGGAACCAAACAGAAAGATAGGATCTTGAAGAAATTGTGGACGGCATGCAGGTTAGTCGAATCAGTGCCAGTTTGAGTTGACTAGGTTTCAGATGAGTTGACTCAATCTCAGTCTGAGTTGACTCAGGTGTGTGCAAATAGTGAGACAGATTTTCTATTTGGGTTTAGGGTCGGATTTGATCTTAGATGCCTTAAGGTCTAGTTTGAGAGGTCTTAAGAGGGCTAACTCAAGGTTTGGACTAGGATTAAGTCCATGGGTGAGAGCATGCATGACTTGGGCTTGGGTGAGTGCTTTCATGTATGGGTTAGCGTATGGAGTTTTTTGAGCTTGGATTATTTAACCCGTTGTAATTGGTATATATATAGATCTCGTAATACCAAGGATAAGGGAATGAATATAGAGCTTTTTCTCTTAAAATCTTAGCCATCTCTCTCTCTCTCGCATCCCTAGTCTCCACCTAAAGTTGCGCACCAAGGAAGAAGGTAGCCTTGCTGCGCCCATCCGCCATCCAATCAGGCTTCCGTACTTCTCTTTGTCTCTTCTCCGATTTGCTAGATTAACATCCAGGTTCTCATGCAAGAGATCAGTCCACGGCTGATATCAGAGTGGTACCAAATTTTTTTCAATACTTTTGTATTCGATCTACAGGCTGGAGGATGAGTTGACAAAGCATACCATTCTACACTGTCTAACGATGAGGCTGATTTGGCAGAGGACAGACGGCCAGCCTTAGGAGGCGAGTAGTGACACTTGGCTACAGTCCTTTCTGAGCACGATCTGTCAGAGTATGGCTAAGAGGATGATCCTACCTAGGGGGTAGGATGGTGTATGTCACCTACTGGATCTGACTTTTCAGAAATAGCTTGCTCTTCGAAGGCGAGGTGGTGTTTGCACATCGGATGTTGGAGAGAGCCATCTATTTAGCTGTGGAGTATAGCCATTTTGACACTGCTGGCCCGCCCCTTGATGCCCTTGATCCCTGAGACTCCAATGCTGCTCTTACAGTGACCTAAAGGGTTATTTTCATTTCCAGAGAGCTTCCTCTTTTGGAATTTATCAAAGTGAATTTTGATGGTAGTGTCAGAGATGATAGGGGTGGTAAATGCTTTGTCATCTAGGATCCGGATGTCAGACTGCTAGCGGTGGGGGCTCTGACTTTTTAAGCTTTTAGTCCCAGAAGCTGAGCTTCATGCCATCTGGGTGCGTATTATCTATGCTAAGCAGGAGTTATGGATAGAAAGGATCTTCATTGAGGGAGACTTGTTACCGTCATTGGATGGATCCGAGACAACACGAAGCAATTAGAAGCTTATCCACTTCTCTGTGATATTTGGACTACCTTTGTCTTTCTATTGTAGTGTTGGTCCGATATATTTATCAGGAGGCGAATAGTGCAGCAGACTAAATTGCATTTTATGTGGTAGAGCACTCCATAGACTAGGCCTAGTGATAAGGTGAGACATGTCCGCCGGTTCTACGGGATCTCTTGTACTTTGACTTTCTAGACTGCTCTCATATCAGAGTGGTATGACCACCTACATATACAAAAAAAATAAATTATTTTCTTACCTAAACATTAACTGGGAAATCTTTTCCATAAAAATATAGATTTTTGGATAAGTCCATTCTCCTCCAAAAAATAGGCCCTAAAGGAATGGTGTACAAAGGTGCGAAATGCCTGCTACTATGAGTCAATATGGCCAAGTGGCA
>NC_025998.2:28615209-28627709 GCF_000442705.2 Elaeis guineensis | reverse complement strand
GGGCTACGAATGAAGGAAGTACAGAGAAATTCTCACGGTCGAAGCTGTCCCCTCGATTTTTGTGCTTGGCGGTTGCCAGATGTTTTGACGATCGACACGCTGGTACTAGAGCTTTTTCAAAAAAGGTTTCTTCTTTTTGGAATTTCCGTCGGGGCGTGGCCTCAGGTACGGTGCAATAATGGTGTTACTAATTATCGGCCACCTTCAGCCATTTGCCACGGTGAGTAGGCCACGCGGCAGTTACGGACTGGCCTGAGGAGTCCTGCAGCCATTATTGCACCGACCCCCATCGCCTATTTAAACCTGCCTCCCCCCTTCAGGGATCTCACTTTGTACATGAGTTTCTTCGATCTTTCCTTCCTGGCCTCAGGCATTCGTTGAGTCGTCCTCATCTCTGTACCCCCACCTCCCTTAGACCAGCTTGGGTTAGCCCCAAATCTTTCCTTGCTTCCATGCCCCCGTTCATAGACCGTGCTGGTCTTCCTTCGTCGCATAAATGGGTGCGGTCGCGGATCAGATGTTTGCCCAGAGTCTGAAAGCCCACGAACGAGAAGACACTGCAACTTCCGAGTTGGCAAAGAAGGCGAGGGTAGAAGAAACAGATCCGACCATGTTTCGCCTTGATGGCCCAGAGCCCGCGCTTATAGCACATCCTCGACCGCGAGGGCTTCCTGGTGTGCATCATCGCGAGGGAAAACCTGACCTCAGGAAAAAGATCATGCCCGCCGTCACTGAGGGGGAACCTGACCTCAGAAAGAAGGTCATGCCCGCCGTCATCGTGAGGCAGTGGAAGTCATGGTGCAGAAAAGATGGCGTCTACATATACTTCGAAGATAATGCTGGAGTAATTACTGTCCGAAAAGGGAGACTAAAAGAAGAAGCCAGGTACCTGAAGTAATTCTCGACGATGGCCGAAACTGAGAGTTCGAAGTCTGATGAAGCCGAGCTCCTTTAGAGCTGTTCGTTTTGTTTGTTTTTTTTTTTAAGGCTTTGTAACGTGCACTTCACCAATGAAATGAAAAGAGAATTTTTCGTTACCTTATCACCTTCTCTTCTTCTTCTTTTTTTTGGCCTTCAAGGTTTTGTAATGTATACTTCACCAATGAAATAAAAATAAAATTGTTTATTACCTCATCCATTCTGATGTTAACCGGTTATTTATCAGACTCCTTTTGTCTTGCATCGTGTTCGATGTCAATGCTGTTTGGAGGTTCTCGATCATTGCAGTGTTGATTTGCCCTTCAGTTTATGACCATAGGTTTTTTCAAGGCTGTTTGAGTTTGGCGCTTTCTCCTGGTACTCGAGCTTGGGGGTCCAAACTTTTTGTTGCTTTGAGGAGGTCGATTTATCCTCGGCCTATGTCAGGTTCCCTCTTTGCGACTGAGACAAAGTTCCTTATGTCTTTGATATAGTTTGTTTTTACTTGTCGCAGAAGTAGTTCGTTGGCTTTTCTTTTTCATCCTCCCCTTTTTCTTTCGTGTTCGAGTGAGAGTCTTCCCTCTGCTCTTGACGGGGTCATGAGAGTGTAGAGGAGTCATTGAGGAAGCTTTCCTCCTTGTCGATCAACCGAGTCTTTGCTTGCGTCGGGACAAGGCCTTCCCCTTGCTCCCAACAGTCCGATTCAGCTCGTGTTAGGATGAGGTTCTCCTCCTGTTCCTAACAAGGCTGTGGGGGCACATAAGGGCCATTGTGAGGGCCTCTCCCTCCATCCGGTCTTTAGAAAATCGGGCTTTCGACTTTGCTCGTGTTAGGATGAGGTTCTCCTCCTGTTCTGAATAAGACTGTGGGGGCACATAAGGACCGTTGTAAGGGCCTCTCCCTCCATCCGATCTTTAAAATATCGGACCTTCGACTTTGCTCATGTTAGGATGAGGTTCTCCTCCTATTTCTAACAAGGCTGTGGGGGCATATAAGGGCCGTCGTGAAGCGAAAATTTAGTGCAGGGGCAAAATGGTAATTTTAAAACTTTTTCAAAATTACTATTTTACAGCGGAATTATTAATTAATCTCATTAATTAATACTAATTAACCCTACACTAGGATCTAAATATGATACAACAGCATGCATTTAAATTTGAAATTCAAATTTGAATCAGTAAACGTTTTACAGTACTGTGTTTAGAACACATCACCTTTTGTGGGTAGTCGATCACCGCAATCTGATCACCGTCGGGGGGCTCTGATCATCACGTCACAGCCACACAAATGTCTGGCCTCTGCGGATCGTCCACACGAAGCTTTCGTCTGATCAGCTCCTCAGGAATGCTAGTTCGTGGTTTCACCCTTTTGATGACAGATGTTGATCGAACTCCTTCGATCGATGTGTGCCGACTTCTTGGATGCTCCGAATTATCTGCACAGTTGTTTGAGAGGCTGATGGATCTTTTCCTAAAATTTGGTGGACTCACGACACTCGTGGCACACCAATCTCACTTCCCGAACCCTAGGTAGAAACCCTAGGGTACACACCAAAAACCCTGCGCCCAATTTTCTCTTTTTTCTTTCTTTTTCTCTCGGAAGGTTTTGGACCTTCACCTTGCACAGAAGCCTTCCTCACGCCCCAAAGTTTCTCTCCTAAAATTTCTACACACGTCCCACCTTTCTCCTCTTTTTAAAACAATGTCGAACGTGTCTTATCCGCGTGAGAGGATAAAGACAAGAGGTTACACAATTGAATTCAAATCAAATTTGAATTCAAACGAAAACCAACTTATCCCTATCCTTTTGGGTGTGAGAAGAGAAGGGGCGTGGCTCTTTGTGTGTGAAAAATATTTCACGAGAAACCTTTTCTCGTGTAAGTAATGTGGTGCACAAAATGGATAAGGATGAAAGGGCAAGTGATAAGTTATCCATTCAAATTCAAACATGCTTTGAATTTGAATGGCTAACTAATTATTTTATCCATCCATATGGTGCATAAATGAGGGCGTGGGGAAGGGTTTTGCATGAGAAAAATTTCACGAGAAGTTTCTTCTCGTGAATTCAAATGGGTGCAAGGAAGTTGGGTGTCGCAGGGAATTTAAAACAAGGTGGTTTGATTCAAATTGAGCCAATCTAGTTTAAAATAGGTTAAGCACAATTAGACCAGATTAAACCCAACATAATTAGGCTTAATTAGGCTCAATAAAATTTTAATCAAATCAAAAATTAACTAAACCTAACCCCTGATCAAATCAGGGACTAAACCACCTTAGCGATTAGGTCAACATTTAACCTAATCGGGTCAATCCAAACTGAATCCAATTCAATTTGGACTTGATCCAAAAATAATTACTCAATCAAATTGAGTTAATTAGTGATTAAATTATTAATTAAACTTCTCATAAATATTGAGTCCAAATCCGATGGGCAATCAGGCATCAGAGACCATCGATATGAAATCCTGATCAAAGAGTTCAAATTTCAAATTCAAAATTTGAAATTCAAAATTTTGACCCCGGTACCCAAAATGTGTGGAACTCATGATTAGAGAATCCTAATTCTCAATCATAGAGTCTCAGATAGATAAAACTCATAATCAGCCATCAGATCAGAAAGGAACCTCTAATGTGTGTGACCCCGCAGGTTCGAACCTAAGCCGGTAGCACAGGAACCAATTTCTGTACTAATCGAAGTGACCATCTAACAATGGTACCCGATGATCGGATAGGTCGAATAATCGCAATCGCAACATTCAGAACCTACGTGAATATGGTTACCGTATAATTCATCCCTTTTTGACCCTTATGTTTAGGACGACTCAGGGTTAAACTGTCAACCCTGATGATATCATCCAAATCGTGCTCAACTCAATTAGTCCTGTGACTCCTCACTAAGACTACCCTGATCAAGATTTTGCTAAATTGAAACACGACTGTACACAGCTCCTAAACTGGAGTGGTCAATCCCATCTTGACACACGCACCGACAAGTCAAGTACTTGACTACACCCAGCAACCTTTCCGTCACTGAATTAGAAATTCAGGTAGTCCAGTGCCTAAGTGCAGTGAGTTGCTTGCAAGTCACCGTGGCGGTCTCAGGTCGGAGAGACATTTATACCCATATCCCATCGGAGCAAATCTTGACAGCAGAAATAGCTCCGGAGTTGGTCACGTTCAGTGCAGATGTACCATTATATCTCACCTGTATGCCATACCAGTGTCTCCACACTCTTTGGTTATGAGGACAACCAACCCATATGGCACACAATGACCTATGCTCGATAAACGTTATCGTCCTTCGTAACAACGTATCATTTGGTCGCGAACATGTTTAAGGACTAAGCGACAAATCCTCCTTTGTCGAGTCTAAATAGTCCTAAGGACTTCACCACAACACAGGAGTTCATTAGAAGATGAAACATTTGTGATGAAAAAATACCAAAATAACTTTTATTTATTTATAATTCATGTACTAATACAAAAAAGAGCACAACCGTCAACAGACTGACGATTGGCTTTGGGACACTATTCCCAACAATCTCCCACTTGGCCTAAAGCCTATCGGTGCAGTATCTAATACCCATCTTCGACTTGTAGTCGTTGAACTCCTTCACCGCAATGGCTTTAGTGAATGGGTCGGCCAGGTTCTCCTTTTCGTCGATCTTCTGAAGGTCGACGTCACCTCGATCCACGATCTCCTGGATGAGATGGTAGCGACGCAGAATATGCTTCATCTGCTGATGTGCCTTTGGTTCCTTCGCCTGAGCAATGGCTCCAGAGCTGTCGCAGTAGAGCAGAACTGGACCAACAAGGGAGGGTGCTACTCCGAGCTCGATGATGAATTTCCTCAGCTACACCGCTTCTTTGGCAGCATCTAATGCAGCAATATACTCTGCCTCGCATACTGAATCAGCCACAGTGTGCTGCTTGGAACTCTTCCAGCAGACAGCCCTACCATTAAGGGTAAAAATAAATCCTGACACACTCTTGCTATCATCACGATCAGACTGGAAACTAGAGTCTGTAAACCCTATAAGTCTCAAGTCCGATTCACCATATATAAGCCACTGGTCCTTAGTATTTCTTAAATACTTCAGGATGATTTTAACAACCTTCCAATGATTCTCTCCTGGATCAGATTGGTATCTACTCACTACCCCTAGTGAGTATGCCACATCTGTTCGTGTACATGTCATGGCGTACATGATAGATCCCACTGCCAAAGCATATGGAATCCTACCCATACGCTCTCTCTCTTGAGGTGTTGTCGGACAATCCCTCTTCGAGATAAAAATTCCATGGCCTATCGGTAGATAGCCTTTCTTGAAATTTTTCATACTGAACCTTTTCAGCATAGTATCAATGTACGTGGACTGGGATAAGCCAAGCAACTTTTTGGATCTATCCCTATAGATCCTCATCCCTAGGATGTAGGAAGCTTCTCCCAGATCCTTCATGGAGAACTGTGACGATAGCCAAATCTTTATTCCCTGTAATGCAGGGACATCATTCTCGATTAAGAGAATGTCATCCACATACAATACAAGAAATACTACTACTGGACCATTAGCCCACTTATAAATGCAGGGCTCTTCTCCATTCTTAACGAAGCCATACGTTTTGATCGTCCTATCAAAATGTATGTTCCAACTCCGAGATGCCTGCTTAAGTCCATAAATGGACCTCTATAGCTTGCACACCTTAGACTCATCTGTGGATGTGAACCCTTCAGGTTGTATCATATACACCTCTTCGTCCAGCTCTCCGTTTAGGAAAACTGTCTTCACATCCATCTGCCAGATTTCATAGTCCAGATGGGCAGCTATCGCAAGCATAATCCGAATGGATTTGAGCATTGCCACAGGAGAAAACATCTCATCATAGTCTATACCATAACGTTGACGATATCCCTTGGCAACCAGACGAGCTTTATAGGTCTCCACCTTTCCGTCTGCGCCCCTCTTCCTTTTGAAGACCCACTTACACTCTATGGGTTTTACTCCTTCGGGTGGGTCAACCAATGTCCACACATCATTGACCTTCATGGACTCCATTTCGGATTTCATGGCCTCTAGCCATTTCTCAGAGTCAGGTCTCTGCATTGCATCCATGTAGGTGATTGGATCTTCATAATTTTCATCAAGTTCGACAGGATCACCATCCCGGACCAAGAAACCATAGTATCTATCCGGTTGATGTGGTACTCTACCAGACCGCCTTAAGGGTGCATAATCAATGGGCTCCGGATCTGATCTAATCAAATCCAGTTCAGGTTCAGTAACATGTGTCGATTTTTCCACCTGTCGAACTTCGTCAAGTTCGACTTTAGAGGCAACAGTTCCTTCACTAAGGAACTCCTTTTCTAAAAAGATTGCCTTAAGGCTGACAAACACCTTTTGCTCATCAGTAAGGTAGAAATAATATCCTTTGGTCTCTTTTGGGTACCCTATAAAATTACACTTGTCAGACCTAGGTCCAAGCTTGTCTGTAATTAAACGTTTAACATAAGCCGGACACCCCCAAACCCTAAGGTGCGAGAGTACTGGCTTACGTCCTATCCATATCTCATATGGCGTTTTGGCTACAGACTTACTCGAAACTCTATTTAGAAGGTAACAAGCCGATTCAAGCGCATATCCCCAGAGGGAGATCGACAGACCAGCAAACCCCATCATGGATCGAACCATGTCTAACATGATCCGATTCCTCCTTTCAGACACACCATTATGCTGTGGTGTTCTAGGAGGAGTCCACTGAGAGAGAATCCCATTCTCTCCTAGATACGTCAGAAACTCATTGGAAATATATTCACCTCTTCGATCAGATCGAAGAGTTTTAATACACTTCCCAGTTTATTTTTCTACCTCATTTCGGAATAGTTTGAACATTTCAAATGATTCCGACTTATGCTTCATTAAATAGACATACCCATACCTAGATAGGTCGTCTGTGAAGGTTATGAAGTAGAAAAATCTACCTCTTGCACTTGAGCTCATAGGTCCACATACATCAGAATGTACCAGACCTAAGAGTTCACTGGCTCGCTCACCTTTTCCAGTAAAAGGTGACTTGGTCATCTTCCCAAGAAAACAGGACTCACAGGTTGGAAGTGATTCACAATCACTAACTTCAAGAATTCCTTCTTGAGCCAACCTGTTTATCCTGTTCTTATTGATATGACCTAGCCTACAGTGCCAAAGGTAGACTTCTGACACATTATCTATTCTAGAGCGTTTACCGAATTTTTGAACCATATTAACAGGCTGTGATAGTAAGTAAATTCTATTATTTAATTGTCCAACAAATATTGTAACACCATTCAAAATGATATTGCAAATATTTTCTTTTATTAAAAAATTATAACCGTACATGGCCAAAAGGTCTACAGAAATAATATTTAATAAAAAACTTGGACAATAGTGACATTCACTCAGAATTACATTATGAGAATTGATTACAAGACTCATGATTCCTAAAGCTAGAACTAGAACTTTGCTTCCATCTCCAACATTCAGGAACCTCTCGCCTTCATCAAATCTCCTACTGACCTGCAGACCCTGCATCGAATTACAAATATGATAAGGGCTTCCGGTATCCAATACCCAGGCAGTAGTATCACAAATCGAAAAGTTGCAAAGAGTTATCATATAATTATCTTGCTTCTTCTTTGGCCTGTTCGGGTCCAGGGAGGCAACGTATTGAGGACAGTTCCTCTTCCAATGCCCGTGCTTCTTGCAAAAGAAGCACTTCGCCTGGCTCTGGTCGTGCTTGCGCTTCTTGGTCTGACCCCGTGCTACTATCCCAGCATGAGATTGCACCTTCTTATTTTTCTTCTTCTTGTTCTTCTTCTCCTTCCCAAAGAGTTGACGACGAGAAGAAGACCCTCCCACTACATTCACCGACTCCTTATGGAGTTGGTGATCCTTCTCAAAGTTCTGCAGCAACCCCAACAATCCGTGGTAGTTTACTGCAGGCTTTGTCATTCGAAAATGAGTAAGGAATGGGAGGAAGGACTTGGGCAAGGAATTAAGGATCGCATCCTTACCGAGCTGCTCGTGCAGAGGAAAGCCCAATTTGCTTAGGTGCTCAATCATCTCGATCATGTACAGTACATGATCAGTGACTGAGGCCCCATCCCTCATCCGAGCATTGAAAATGGCACAACTAGTTTTGTGCCTTTCAACATCGTCAGGCGTGCCAAAGGAGTCGTTCAACATTTGAAGCATCTCCTGTGGCTGGGCGTTCTCAAACCTTCGGCTGAACTCGTCATTCATTGCTGCCAGCATAATACATCTAACGGTGGTGCGGTCATTGAGCCACTTCAAGTAAGTATCTCGGATCGCCTTACTAGCGTTCGGAGCTGGCTCCTCAGGTGCTGGATCCGTTACTACATAAAGGATCCGCTCATGCTCAAAGACGATTTTCAATTTTCAATACCAGCTATCGAAATTGGGTCCCATGAGCTTGTCATTATCTAATAATGATCGGAGCGACAGGGTAGTGGCCATAGCTGCTTAAAGAAAAATGAGACCTCTATTAGTACATAAATTAATACTAAAGACTTGAATTTTAGTCTAAAGTTTTTTCCAATATTTTTACGAACTGGTAGCCTCATCCTCCAATTCGAGGAATTACTTTAATTTCTTAATGGGTACTAGAATTCACACAGACTACACACGAGCCCAACTTTGGTTGGTCAACCCATGTGCATGTATGGGTAGGTTCTTAACCAGTTGTTTCTCTAAACAACTTCTAGTAATTAATTTTGCCCCAGAACCTAATCAGTAGGCTTTGGCCTCCACTGAAAAGATCTGATTAGGTCCAACCATTAACATGACTTAATTTAGTGAATCGGATCAATAAATGATCAGGCCCGACTTTGGCCGGCCAACCTAACCACCATCAGAAAGACTCAATCAAATTATCATATTATGAATAATAATTCCATTAGCCAATGAGCACTAGGCCTTTGGGCCTCCAATGATCATTGAACTAATGGACTCATTATCATTCACTTAATGGGAGGCTATGACTTAGTTATCATTATAACTTAATCATTTTAGGGACCTAATAATTTTGAAGATTTTATTAAAGAATAGTAGAAAAAAAATCATCCAGCCAATTTCAATCCTCCCACTGACTTCATCAAGTCAGATTAAAAAAGGATTTAATTAAAGCTGGCATTAGGAGCACCTAAATCAGTCACACTGATTTACCTAATGACATGGGTGAGCTCTAATCACCAAGTGATCTAATCAAAATCTAACTTACCAGATTGGCCAGGTAAGTGAGATCAGTGGTGGAGATTTGCCATTAACTCGTCAATGATCGAATCAATGCGAGTAGCTCCCGCTTAAGAACCACTGGTCAAAACTGCCGAACTTACCTTAGACACCAACCGGTTTATTAGTTTTAATTTTGATCGACTTAGTAAATAGGGCTCCACCGCGTAGCCATGAATTAAGTCCATCTTGGTCTAGTTAAAGACATGGACCCATTCAACTACAACTATTGAAGTTGAGTCTAGAGTATCCTTGACCTAATCTAATTCAACTTTTGATTAGATTTGACCAATTACTCTATTTTGTCTATTTTTTAAACTAACCTTAGGTCTAACCCAATTATGGACCTAATTTATCTAACCCATTGACCCACAAGTTTATGCAATTGTCTTAGGTCTTAATTCATAATTCTAGACCTACTAGACAACACTTAATTCTTTTAATTAAGTACTTGGACTGATGGGTCAGGATTTGGCATTTCAAAAATAATTTTTAAATTTGAAAGATTTTATTTTCTGTTCACCAAATGTGTTAACTCATTTCACAAACGGGTCAGCACATTTCATAAACAGCAATTCTATTGCTCATTTCATAACAGAAAATAACTCAAAATAAATCATAAATTTTCTTTTAGATCTAATCTAACACATTCATGATAAATTTCTTAATTATGTCCTTTCACTGCTTCATCGGCATGGGATATAATTGCATCGGCACCCCTACCGCCATAGGAGACCCCATCGAATGGGAAGAGAGGGCCTTTAAACCCTACTTTTCTCCTATGACCGGACGGCCATGGCAACCAACCCAATTAGATTACTTGCTACTTGGATCAAGTATATCTAAATATACCAATTTCAAAATTTAAATTTTGAATTTCAAATTTCAAATTTTAAATTTTAAATTTTAAATTTTAAATTTGAGATTTCAACCAAATTTCAAATTTCAAATTTTTAATCTTTGAATTTTAAATTTTGAATTTTGAATTTCAAATTTCAAATTTTGAATTTCGAATTTCAAATTTCAAATTTGAGATTTCAACCAAATTTTAAATTTCAAATTTTGAATTTTGAATTTCAAATTTCGAATTTCAAATTTCAAATTTCAAATTTGAGATTTCAACCAAATTTCAAATTTTAAATTTTGAATTTCAAATTTGAAACTTCTAACAAATTTCAAATTTCAAATTTCAAATCTTTTTGAATTTTGAATTTTGAATTTTAAATTTAAACTTATAGATTACACCTTAATCTATGCATGCATATGTATATCATATTCTAGAACCATGCTCTGATACCATTTGAAGCGAAAATTTAGTGCAGGGGCAAAATGGTAATTTTAAAACTTTTTTAAAATTACTATTTTACAGTGGAATTATTAATTAATCTCATTAATTAATACTAATTAACCCTACACTAGGATCTAAATATGATACAACAGCATGCATTTAAATTTGAAATTCAAATTTGAATCAGTAAACGTTTTACAGTACTGTGTTCAGAACACATCACCTTTTGCGGGTAGTCGATCACCGCAATCTGATCACCGTCGGGGGGGTCTGATCATCACATCACAGCCACACAAATGTCTGGCCTCTGCAGATCGTCCACACGAAGCTCCCGTCTGATCAGCTCCTCACGAATGCTAGTTCGTGGTTTCATCCTTTTGATGGCAGATGTTGATCGAACTCCTTCGATCGATGTGTGCCGACTTCTCAGATGCTCCAAATCATCTGCACAGTTGCTTGAGAGGCTGATGGATCTCTCCCTAAAATTTGGTGGACTCACGACACTCGTGGCACACCAATCTCACTTCCCGAACCCTAGGTAGAAACCCTAGGGTACACACCAAAAACCCTGCGCCCAATTTTCTCTCTTTTCTTTCTTTTTCTCTCGGAAGGTTTTGGACCTTCACCTTGCACAGAAGCCTTCCTCACGCCCCAAAGTTTCTCTCCTAAAATTTCTATGCACGTCCCACCTTTCTCCTCTTTTTAAAATAACGTCGAACGTGTCTTATCCGCGTGAGAGGATAAAGACAAGAGGTTACACATTTGAATTCAAATCAAATTTGAATTCAAACAAAAACCAACTTATCCCTATCCTTTTGGGCGTGAGAAGAGAAGGGGCGTGGCTCTTTGTGCATGGAAAATATTTCACGAGAAACCTTTTCTCGTGTAAGTAATATGGCGCACAAAATGGATAAGGATGAAAGGGCAAGTGATAAGTTATCCATTCAAATTCAAACATGCTTTGAATTTGAATGGCTAACTAATTATTTTATCCATCCATATGGCGCATAAATGAGGGCGTGGGGAAGGTTTTGCGTGAGAAAAATTTCACGAGAAGTTTCTTCTCGTGAATTCAAATGGGTGCAAGGAAGTTGGGTGTCGCAGGAAATTTAAAACAAGGTGGTTTGATTCAAATTGAGCCAATCTAGTTTAAAATAGGTTAAGCACAATTAGACCAGATTAAAACTCAACATAATTTGGCTTAATTAGGCTCAATAAAATCTTAATCAAATCAGGAATTAACTAAACCTAACCCCTGATCAAATCAGGGACTAAACCACCTTAGCGATTAGGTCAACATTTAACCTAATCGGGTCAATCCAAACTGAATCCAATTCAATTTGAACTTGATCCAAAAATAATTACTCAATCAAATTGAGTTAATTAGTGATTAAATCACTAATTAAACCTCTCATAAATATTGAGTCCAAATTCGATGGGCAATCAGGCATCAGAGACCATCGATATGAAACCCTGATCAAAGAGTTCAAATTTCAAATTCAAAATTTGAAATTCAAAATTTTGACCCCGGTACCCAAAATGTGTGGAACTCATGATTAGAGAATCCTAATTCTCAATCATAGAGTCCAGATAGATAAGACTCATAATCAGCCATCAGATCAGAAAGGAACCTCTAATGTGTGTGACCCCGCAGGTTCGAACCTAAGCCGGTAGCACAGGAACCAATTTCTGTACTAATCGAAGTGACCATCTAGCAATGGTACCCGACGACCGGATAGGTCGAATAATCGCAATCGCAACATTCAGAACCTACGTGAATATGGTTACCGTATAATTCATCCCTTTTGACCCCTGTGTTTAGGATGACTCAGGGTTAAACTGTCAACCCTGATGATATCATCCGAATCGTGCTCAACTCAATTAGTCCTGTGACTCCTCACTAGGACTACCCTGGCCAAGGTTTTGCTAAATTGAAACACGACTGTACACAGCTCCTAAACTGGAGTGGTCAATCCCATCTTGACACACGCACCGACAAGTCAAGTACTT
>NC_025998.2:28598425-28615109 GCF_000442705.2 Elaeis guineensis | reverse complement strand
CAGAGAGTGGAGCTGGGTGACGGCTCTTGTCGTGGCTTGTCAGAGAGTTCGAATCCGTCGGTTGAAGCTTGGTCGGGATGCCTGATGGAGTAGAATGGCTCTTCACATCATCGTTCTGGGAGAGGCTCGGATGTTCCGAGGTCACTGACGTTTCAGGCGGGAGTCACCTGTCGCAGGAGCTCAGATGGGGATTTTCTGTTGGCAGAGTCCGGGGAAGTCCGATCGGTAGGGAAGTCCGTTTGGGATTTATTTGATGTGGAGGCTCATCCGAAGATTGTCCGCTGGAAAGCCTGATTTTACGGGGAGCCTGGTAGGAGGTCGGTCGGCGATGGACTTCAGATAGCACTGGGGAGGCTCGACAGACATCGGGGGCGATCGGCCATCGCAGGGACCCAGCTGCTGGAGCTCGTCCGTCATAGAAGCTCGTCCGGAATCCATCCACTGGAGAAGTTCGGATAGGATCCGGTTCTCGCGAGAGGTCGAAAGGGGGCTGTTTGTTGTAGGAGCTCGGCGAGGACCAGTTGTCATGGAAAATTGGAGTAGTGTCCCGTTGTAGAAGTTCGTTCGGAATCCCCTCGCTACGGAGTAGCTCGGTTGAGGTCTACCTGTAACAGAAGTTCGAAAAAATTTTGTTCATAGTAGAGGCTCGAATGAAATTTGCTTACAGTAGACGTTTGGGGTAGACAGCCCGCTGTAGGTGTTCGGAGTAGACCGTTCGCAGTAGAAGTTCAGCTCTTGCGGGAGCCCGATTAGGATCTGGGGGGTGGTCGACCATCGTAGAAACTTGGGTGGAGTCTGGTTACCATAGAACTCTCGTTGTCGGGGAAGCTCGGATGCTAACGAAGTCCGAAAGAAGTTCGGGGGGTAGTTGGTTGCTGTAGAAGGTCGGCTGACAGTGAGCCCCAGAGGGCTTTCGGGGCAGCCCGATGGACGAATGTAGAAGTTCATTATCGGAGAAGTCCAGACAATCGAGGAGGTTCGGAGAGGCACCACGCATAAGGTCGGGAGCCGGAAGAGTGCAGGAAGGATCGGTCCTTTACAAGCTTCGATCGGGGGGGGTAATTTTATACCCAACACCAGTCTCCCTACTTTCGAGTTCGGGCTACAAATGAAGGAAGTATAGAGAAATTCTCACGGTCGAAGCTGTCCCCCTCGATTTTCGTGCTTGGCGGTTGCCAGATGTTTTGACGATCGGCACGTTGGTACTAGAGCTTTTTCGAAAAAGGTTTCTTCTTTTTGGGAATTTCCGTCGGGCGTGGCCCCAGGTACGGTGCAATAATGGTGTTACTAATTATCGGCCACCTTCAGCCATTTGCCACGGTGAGTAGGCCACGCGGCGGTTACGGACTGGCCTGAGGAGTCCTGCAGCCATTATTGCACCGACCCCCGTCGCCTATTTAAACCTGCCTCCCCCTTCAGGGATCTCACTTTGTACATGAGTTTCTTCGATCTTTCCTTCCTGGCCTCAGGCATTCGTTGAGTCGTCCTCATCTTTGTACCCCACCTCCCTTAGACCAGCTTGGGTTAGCCCCAAATCTTTCCTTGCTTCCATGCCCCCGTTCATAGACCGTGCTGGTCTTCCTTCGTCGCGTAAATGGGTGCGGTCGCGGCTCAGATGTTTGCCCAGAGTCTGAAAGACCACGAACGAGAAGACACTGCAACTTCCGAGTTGGCAAAGAAGGCGAGGGTAGAAGAAACAGATCCGACCGTGTTTCGCCTTGATGGCCCAGAGCCCGCGCTTATAGCACATCCCGGACCGCGAGGGCTTCCTGGTGTGCATCATCGCGAGGGAAAACCTGACCTCAGGAAGAAGGTCATGCCCGCCGTCACTGTGAGGGGGAACCTGACCTCAGAAAGAAGGTCATGTCCGCCGTCATCGTGAGGCAGTGGAAGCCATGGTGCAGAAAAGATGGCGTCTACATATACTTCGAAGATAATACTGGAGTAATTACTGTCCGAAAAGGGAGACTGAAAGAAGAAGCCAGGTACCTGAAGTAATTCTCGACGATGGCCGAAACTGAGAGTTCGAAGTCTGATGAAGCCGAGCTCCTTTAGAGCTATTCGTTTTATTTGTTTTTTTTTTAAGGCTTTGTAACGTGCACTTCGCCAATGAAATGAAAAGAGAATTTTTCGTTACCTTATCACCTTCTCTTCTTCTTTTTTTTTTTTGGCCTTCAAGGTTTTGTAATGTATACTTCACCAATGAAATAAAAATAAAATTATTTATTACCTCATCCATTCTAATGTTAATCGATTATTTATCGAACTCCTTTTGTCTTTCATCGTGTTCGATGTCGATGCTGTTTGGAGGTTCTCGATCATTGCAGTGTTGATTTGCCCTTCAGTTTATGACCATAGGGTTTTTCAAGGCTGTTTGAGTTTGGCGCTTTCTCCTGGTACTCGAGCTTGGGGGTTCAAACTTTTTGTTGCTTTGAGGAGGTCGATTTATCCTCGGCCTATGTCAGGTTCCCTCTTTGCGACTGAGACGAAGTTCCTTATGTCTTTGATATAGTTTGTTTTTACTTGTCGCAGAAGTAGTTCGTCGGCTTTTCTTTTTCATCCTCCCCTTTTTCTTTCGTGTTCGAGTGAGGGTCTTCCCTCTGCTCTTGACGGGGTCATGAGAGTGTAGAAGAGTCATTGAGGAAGCTTTCCTCCTTGTCGATCAACCGAGTCTTTGCTTGCATCGGGACAAGGCCTTCCCCTTGCTCCCAACAGTCCGATTCAGCTCGTGTTAGGACGAGGTTCTCCTCCTGTTCCTAACAAGGCTGTGGGGGCACATAAGGGCCGTTGTGAGGGCCTCTCCCCCCATCCGGTCTTTAGAAAATCGGGCCTTCGACTTTGCTCGTGTTAGGATGAGGTTCTCCTCCTGTTCTGAATAAGACTGTGGGGGCACATAAGGACCGTTGTAAGGGCCTCTCCCTCCATCCGATCTTTAAAAAATCGGACCTTCGACTTTGCTCATGTTAGGATGAGGTTCTCCTCCTATTTCTAACAAGGCTATGGGGGCATATAAGGGCCGTTGTGAAGCAAAAATTTAGTGCAGGGGCAAAATGGTAATTTTAAAACTTTTTCAAAATTATTATTTTATAGTGAAATTATTAATTAATCTTATTAATTAATACTAATTAACTCTACACTAGGATCTAAATATGATACAACAGCATGTATTTAAATTTGAAATTCAAATTTGAATCAGTAAACGTTTTACAGTACTGTGTTCAGAACACATCACCTTTTGCGGGTAGTCGATCACCGCAATCTGATCACCGTCGGGGGGCTCTGATCATCACGTCACAGCCACACAAATATCTGGCCTCTGCGGATCATCCACACGAAGCTCCCGTCTGATCAGCTCCTCATGAATGCTAGTTCGTGGTTTCACCCTTTTGATGGCAGATGTTGATCGAACTCCTTCGATCGATGTGTGCCGACTTTTCGGATGCTCCGGATCATCTGCATAGTTGCTTGAGAGGTTGATGGATCTCTCCCTAAATAGCTCCGGAGTTGGTCACGTTCAGTGCAGATGTACCATTATATCTCACCTGTATGCCATACCAGTGTCTCCACACTCTTTGGTTATGAGGACAACCAACCCATATGGTACACAACGACCTATGCTCGATAAACGTTGTCGTCCTTGGTAACAACGTATCATTTGGTCGCGAACATGTTTAAGGACTAAGCGACAAATCCTCCTTTGTCGAGTCTAAATAGTCCTAAGGACTTCACCACAACACAGGAGTTCATTAGAAGATGAAACATTTGTGATGAAAAAATATCAAAATAACTTTTATTTATTTATAATTCATGTACTAATACAAAAAGGAGGACAACCGTCAATAGACTGACGATTGGCTTTGGGACACTATTTCCAACAATCTCCCACTAGGCCTAAAGCCTATCGGTGCAGTATCTAATACCCATCTTCGACTTGTAGTCGTTGAACTCCTTCACCGCAATGGCTTTAGTGAATGGGTCGGCCAGATTCTCCTTTCCGTCGATCTTCTGAAGGTCGACGTAACCTCGATCCACGATCTCCCGGATGAGATGGTAGCGACGCAGAATATGCTTCGTCCGTTGGTGTGCCTTTGGTTCCTTCGCGTGAGCAATGGCTCCAGAGCTGTCGCAGTAGAGCAGAACTGGACCAACAAGGGAGGATGCTACTCCGAGCTCGATGATGAATTTCCTCAGCCACATCGCTTCTTTGGCAGCATTTGATGCAGCAATATACTCTGCCTCGCATACTGAATCAGCCACAGTGTGCTGCTTGGAACTCTTCCAGCAGACAGCCCCACCATTAAGGGTAAAAATAAATCCTGACACACTCTTGCTATCATCGCGATCAGACTGGAAACTAGAGTCTGTAAACCCTATAAGTCTCAAGTCCGATTCACCATATATAAGCCACTGGTCCTTAGTATTTCTTAAATACTTCAGGATGGTTTTAACAACCTTCCAGTGATTCTCTCCTGGATCAGATTGGTATCTACTCACTACCCCTAGTGAGTATGCCACATCTGTTCGTGTACATGTCATGGCGTACATGATAGATCCCACTGTCGAAGCATATGGAATCCTACCCATACGCTCTCTCTCTTGAGGTGTTGTCGGACAATCCCTCTTCGAGAGAGAAATTCCATGGCCTATCGGTAGATAGCCTTTCTTGGAATTTTTCTTGCTGAACCTTTTCAGCATAGTATCAATGTACGTGGACTGGGATAAGCCAAGCAACTTTTTGGATCTATCCCTATAGATCCTCATCCCTAGGATGTAGGAAGCTTCTCCCAGATCCTTCATGGAGAACTGTGACGATAGCCAAATCTTTATTCCCTGTAATGCAGAGACATCATTCCCGATTAAGAGAATGTCATCCACATACAATACAAGAAATACTACTACTGGACCATTAGCCCACTTATAAATGCAGGGCTCTTCTTCGTTCTTAACGAAGCCATACGTTTTGATCGTCCTATCAAAACGTATGTTCCAACTCCGAGATGCCTGCTTAAGTCCATAAATGGACCTCTGTAGCTTGCACACCTTAGACTCATCTGTGGATGTGAACCCTTCAGGTTGTATCATATACACCTCTTCGTCCAGCTCTCCGTTTAGAAAAACTGTCTTCACATCCATCTGCCAGATTTTATAGTTCAGATGGGCAGCTATCGCAAGCATAATCCGAATGGATTTGAGCATTGCCACAGGAGAAAACATCTCGTCATAGTCTATACCATAACGTTGACGATATCCCTTGGCAACCAGACGGGCTTTATAGGTCTCCACCTTTCCGTCTGCGCCCCTCTTCCTTTTGAAGACCCACTTACACCCTATGGGTTTTACTCCTTCGGGTGGGTCAACCAATGTCCACACATCGTTGACCTTTATGGACTCCATTTCGGATTTCATGGCCTCTAGCCATATCTCAGAGTCAGGTCTCTGCATTGCATCCATGTAGGTGATTGGATCCTCATCATTTTCATCAAGTTCGACAGGATCACCATCCCGGATCAAGAAACCATAGTATCTATCCGGTTGATGTGGTACTCTACCAGACCGCCTTAAGGGTGCATAATCAATGGGCTCCGGATCTGATCTAATCAAATCCGGTTCAGGTTCAGTAACATGTGTCGATTTTTTCACCTGTCGAACTTCGTCAAGTTCGACTTTAGAGGCAACAGTTCCTTCACTAAGGAACTCTTTTCTAAAAAGATTGCCTTAAGGCTGACAAACACCTTTTGCTCATCAGTAAGGTAGAAATAATATCCTTTGGTCTCTTTTGGGTACCCTATAAAATTACACTTGTCAGACCTAGGTCCAAGCTTGTCTGTAATTAAACGTTTAACATAAGCCGGACACCCCCAAACCCTAAGGTGCGAGAGTACTGGCTTACGTCCTATCCATATCTCATATGGCGTTTTGGCTACAGACTTACTCGGAACTCTATTTAGAAGGTAACAAGTCGATTCGAGCGCATATCCTCAGAGGAAGATCGGCAGACCAGCAAACCCCATCATGGATCGAACCATGTCTAACAGAGTCCGATTCCTCCTTTCAGACACACCATTATGCTGTGGTGTTCCAGGAGGAGTCCACTGAGAGAGAATCTCATTCTCTCCTAGATACGTCAGAAACTCATTGGAAATGTATTCACCTCCTCGATCAGATCGAAGAGTTTTAATACACTTCCCAGTTTGTTTTTCTACCTCATTTCGGAATAGTTTGAACATTTCAAATGATTCCGACTTATGCTTCATTAAATAGACATACCCATACCTAGATAGGTCATCTGTGAAGGTTATGAAGTAAAAAAATCTACCTCTTGCACTTGAGCTCATAGGTCCACATACATCAGAATATACCAGACCTAAGAGTTCACTGGCTCGCTCACCTTTTCCAGTAAAAGGTGACTTGGTCATCTTCCCAAGAAGACATGACTCACAGGTTGGAAGTGATTCACAATCACTAACTTCAAGAATTCTTTCTTGAGCCAACCTGTTTATCCTGTTCTTATTGATATGACCTAGCCTACAGTGCCAAAGGTAAACTTCTGACACATTATCTATTCTAGAGCGTTTATCGAATTTTTGAACCACATTAACAGACTGTGATAGTAAGTAAATTCCATTATTTAATTATCCAACAAATATTGTAACACCATTCAAAATGATATTGCAAATATTTCTTTTATTAAAAAATCATAACCGTACATGGCCAAAAGGCCTACAGAAATAATATTTAATAAAAAACTTGGACAATAGTGACATTCACTCAGAATTACATTATGAGAATTGATTACAAGACTCATGATTCCTAAAGCTAGAACTGGAACTTTGCTTCCATCTCCAACATTCAGGAACCTCTCACCTTCATCAAATCTCCTACTGACCTGCAGACCCTGCATCGAATTACAAATATGATAAGGGCTTCCGGTATCCAATACCCAGGCAGTAGTATCACAAATCGAAAAGTTGCAAGGAGTTATCATATAATTACCTTGCTTCTTCTTTGGCCTGTTCGGGTCCAGGGAGGCAATGTATTGAGGACAGTTCCTCTTCCAATGCCCGTGCTTCTTGCAAAAGAAGCACTCCACCTGGCTCTGGTCGTGCTTGCGCTTCTTGGTCTGACCCCGTGCTACTGTCCCAGCATGAGATTGCACCTTCTTATTTTTCTTCTTCTTGTTCTTCTTCCCCTTCCCAAAGGGTTGACGACGAGAAGAAGACCCTCCCACTACATTCACCGACTCCTTATGGAGTTGGTGATCCTTCTCAAAGTTCTGCAGCAACCCCAACAATCCGTGGTAGTTTACTGCAGGCTTTGTCATTCGAAAATGAGTAAGGAATGGGAGGAAGGACTTGGGCAAGGAATTAAGGATCGCATCCTTACCGAGCTGCTCGTGCAGAGGAAAGCCCAATTTGCTTAGGCGCTCAATCATCTCGATCATGTACAGTACATGATCAGTGACTGAGGCCCCATCCCTCATCCGAGCATTGAAAATGGCACAACTAGTTTTATGCCTTTCAACATCGTCAGGCGTGCCAAAGGAGTCGTTCAACATTTGAAGCATCTCCTGTGGCTGGACGTTCTCAAACCTTCGGCTGAACTCGTCATTCATTGCTGCCAGCATAATACATCGAACGGTGGTACGATCATTGAGCCACTTCAAGTAAGTGTCTCGGATCGCCTTATTAGCGTTCGGAGTTGGCTCCTCAGGTGCTGGATCCGTTACTACATAAAGGATCCACTCATGCTCAAGGATGATTTTCAATTTTCAATACCAGCTATCGAAATTGGGTCCCATGAGCTTGTCATTATCTAATAATGACCGGAGCGACAGGGTAGTGGCCATAGCTGCTTAAAGGAAAACGAGACCTCTATTAGTACATAAATTAATACTAAAGACTTGGATTTTAGTCTAAAGTTTTTTTCAATATTTTTACGAACTGGTAGCCTCATCCTCTAATTCGAGGAATTACTTTAATTCCTTAATGGGTACTAGAATCCACACAGACTACACACGAGCCCAACTTTGGTTGGTCAACCCATGTGCATTTATGGGTAGGTTCTTAACCAGTTATTTCTCTAAATAACTTCTAGTAATTGATTTTGCCCCAGAACCTAATCAGTAGGCTTTGGCCTCCACTGAAAAGATCTGATTAGGTCCAACCATTAACATGACTTAATTTAGTGAATCGGATCAATAAATGATCAGGCCCGACTTTGGCCGGCCAACCTAACCACCATCAGAAAGACTCAATCAAATTATCATATTATGAATAATAATTCCATTAGCCAATGAGCATCAGGCCTTTGGGCCTCCAATGATCATTGAACTAATGGACTCATTATCATTCACTTAATGGAAGGCTATGACTTAGTTATCATTATAACTTAATCATTTTAGGGACCTAATAATTTTGAGGATTTTATTAAAGAATAGTAGAGAAGAAATCATCCAGCCAATTTCAATCCTCCCACTGACTTCATCAAGTCAGATTAAAAAAGAATTTAATTAAAGCTGGCATTAGGAGCACCTAAATCAGTCACACTGATTTACCTAATGACATGGGTGAGCTCTAATCACCAAGTGATCTAATCAAAATCTAACTTACCAGATTGGCCAGGTAAGTGAGATCAGTGGTGGGGATTTGCCATTAACTCGTCAATGATCGAATCAATGCGAGTAGCTCCCGCTTAAGAACCACTGGTCAAAACTGCCGAACTTACCTTAGACACCAACCGGTTCATTAGTTTTAATTTTGATCAACTTAGTAAATAGGGCTCCACCGCGTAGCCATGAATTAAGTCCATCTTGGTCTAGTTAAAGACATGGACCCATTCAACTACAACTATTGAAGTTGAGTCTAGAGTATCCTTGACCTAATCTAATTCAACTTTTGATTAGATTTGACCAATTACTCCATTTAGTCCATTTTTTAAACTAACCTTAGGTCTAACCCAATTATGGACCTAATTCATCTAACCCATTGACCCACAAGTTTATGCAATTATCTTAGGTCTTAATTCATAATTCTAGACCTACTAGACAACACTTAATTCTTTTAATTAAGTACTTGGGCTGATGGGTCAGGATTTGGCATTTCGAAAATAATTTTTAAATTTGAAAGATTTTATTTTCTGTTCTCCAAATGTGTTAACTCATTTCACAAACGGGTCAGCACATTTCATAAATAGCAATTCTATTGCTCATTTCATAACAGAAAATAACTCAAAATAAATCATAAATTTTCTTTTAGATCTAATCTAACACATTCATGATAAATTTTTTAATTATGTCCTTTCGCTGCTTCATCGGCATGGGATATAATTGCATCGGCACCCCTACCGCCATAAGAGACCCCATCGAATGGGAAGAGAGGGCCTTTAAACCCTACTTTTCTCCTATGACCGGACGGCCATGGCAACCAACCCAATTAGATTACTTGCTACTTGGATCAAGTATATCTAAATATACCAATTTCAAAATTTAAATTTTGAATTTCAAATTTCAAATTTCAAATTTCAAATTTTAAATTTTAAATTTGAGATTTCAACCAAATTTCAAATTTTTAATCTTTGAATTTTAAATTTTGAATTTTGAATTTCAAATTTCAAATTTCGAATTTCAAATTTCAAATTTGAGATTTCAACCAAATTTCAAATTTCAAATTTTAAATTTTGAATTTCAAATTTCAAATTTTGAATTTCAAATTTCAAATTTGAGATTTCAACCAAATTTTAAATTTCAAATTTTGAATTTCAAATTTGAAACTTCTAACAAATTTCAAATTTAAATTTCAAATTTCAAATCTTTTTGAATTTTGAATTTTGAATTTTAAATTTCAAATTTAAACTTATAGATTACACCTTAATCTACGCATGCATATGTATATCATATTCTAGAACCATGCTCTGATACCATTTGAAGCGAAAATTTGGTGCAGGGGCAAAATGGTAATTTTAAAACTTTTTCAAAATTACTATTTTACAGTGGAATTATTAATTAATCTAATTAATTAATACTAATTAACCCTACACTAGGATCTAAATATGATACAACAGCATGCATTTAAATTTGAAATTCAAATTTGAATCAGTAAACATTTTACAGTACTGTGTTCAGAACACATCACCTTTTGTGGGTAGTCGATCACCGCAATCTGATCACCATCAGGGGGATCTGATCATCACATCACAGCCACACAAATGTCTGACCTCTGTGGATCATCCACACGAAGCTCCCGTCTGATCAGCTCCTCACGAATGCTAGTTCGTGGTTTCACCTTTTTGATGACAGATGTTGATCGAACTCCTTCGATCGATGTGTGCCAACTTTTGGATGCTCCAAATTATCTGCACAGTTGTTTGAGAGGCTGATGGATCTCTCTCTAAAATTTGGTGGACTCACGACACTCGTGGCACACCAATCTCACTTCCCGAACCCTAGGTAGAAACCCTAGGGTACACACCAAAAATCCTGCGCCCAATTTTCTCTCTTTTCTTTCTTTTTCTCTCAGAAGGTTTTGGACCTTCACCTTACGCAGAAGCCTTCCTCACGCCCCAAAGTTTTTTTCTAAAATTTCTACGCACGTCCCACCTTTCTCCTCTTTTTAAAACAACGTCGAACGTGTCTTATCCGCGTGAGAGGATAAAGATAAGAGGTTACACATTTGAATTCAAATCAAATTTGAATTCAAAAAAAAACCAACTTATCCCTATCCTTTTGGGCGTGAGAAGAGAAGGGGCGTGGCTCTTTGTGTATGGAAAATGTTTCACGAGAAATTTTTCTCGTGTAAGTAATGTGGCGCACAAAATGGATAAGGATGAAAGGGCAAGTGATAAGTTATCCATTCAAATTCAAATATGCTTTGAATTTGAATGGCTAACTAATTATTTTATCCATCCATATGGCACATAAATGAGGGCGTGGGGAAGGGTTTTGCGTGAGAAAAATTTCACGAGAAGTTTCTTCTCGTGAATTCAAATGGGTGCAAGGAAGTTGGATGTCGCAGGGAATTTAAAACAAGGTGGTTTGATTCAAATTGAGCCAATCTAGTTTGAAATAGGTTAAGCACAATTAGACCAGATTAAACCCAACATAATTAAGCTTAATTAGGCTCAATAAAATCCTAATCAAATCAAGAATTAACTAAACCTAACCCCTGATCAAATCAGGGACTAAACCACCTTAGCGATTAGGTCAACATTTAACCTAATCGGGTCAATCCAAACTGAATCCAATTCAATTTGAACTTGATCCAAAAATAATTACTCAATCAAATTGAGTTAATTAGTGATTAAATCACTAATTAAACCTCTCATAAATATTGAGTCCAAATCCGATGGGCAATCAGGCATCAGAGACCATCGATATGAAACCCTGATCAAAGAGTTCAAATTTTAAATTCAAAATTTGAAATTCAAAATTTTGACCCCGGTACCCAAAATGTGTGGAACTCATGATTAGAGAATCCTAATTCTCAATCATAGAGTCTCAGATAGATAAGACTCATAATCAGCCATCAGATCAGAAAGGAACCTCTAATGTGTGTGACCCCGCAGGTTCGAACCTAAGCCGGTAGCACAGGAACCAATTTCTGTACTAATCGAAGTGACCATCTAGCAATAGTACCCGATGATCGGATAGGTCGAATAATTACAATCACAACATTCAGAACCTACGTGAATATGGTTACCGTATAATTCATCCCTTTTTGACCCCTGTGTTTAGGACGACTCAAGGTTAAACTGTCAACCCTGATGATATCATCCGAATCGTGCTCAACTCAATTAGTCCTGTGACTCCTCACTAGGACTATCCTGATCAAGATTTTGCTAAATTGAAATACGACTGTACACAGCTCCTAAACTGGAGTGGTCAATCCCATCTTGACACACGCACCGACAAGTCAAGTACTTGACTACACCCAGCAACCTTCCGTCACTGAATTAGAAATTCAGATAGTCCAGTGCCTAAGTGCAGTGAGTTGCTTGCAAGTCACCGTGGCGGTCTCAGGTCGGAGGGATATTTATCCCATATCCCATCGGAGCAAATCTTGACAGCAGAAATAGCTCCGGAGTTGGTCATGTTCAGTGCAGATGTACCATTATATCTCACCTGTATGCCATACCAGTGTCTCCACACTCTTTGGTTATGAGGACAACCAACCCATATGGCACACAACGACCTATGCTCGATAAACGTTGTCGTCCTTGGTAACAACGTATCATTTGATCGCGAACATGTTTAAGGACTAAGCGACAAATCCTCCTTTGTCGAGTCTAAATAGTCCTAAGGACTTCACCACAACACAGGAGTTCATTAGAAGATGAAACATTTGTGATGAAAAAATATCAAAATAACTTTTATTTATTTAAAATTCATGTACTAATACAAAAAGGAGCACAACCTTCAACAGGCTGATGATTGGCTTTGGGACACTATTCCCAACACGTTGTAAGGGCCTCTCCCCTCATTCGGTCTTTAGAAAATCGGGCCTTCGACTTTGCTCGTGTTAGGATGAGGTTCTCCTCCTGTTCTTAACAAGGCTGTGGGGGCACATAAGGGCCGTTGTAAGGGCCTCTCCCCCCATTCGGTCTTTAAAAAATCGGGCCTTCGACTTTGCTCGTGTTAGGACGAAGTTCTCCTCCTATTCCTAACAAGGCTGTGGGGGCACATAAGGGCCGTTGTAAGGGCCTCTCCCCCCATCCGATCTTTAGAAAATTAGGCCTTCGAATTTGCTCATGTTAGGATGAGGTTCTCCTCCTGTTCCTAATAAGGCTGTGGGGGCACATAAGGATCGTTGTAAGGGCCTCTCTCCCCATCCGGTCTTTAGAAAATCGGACCTTCGACTTTGCTCGTGTTAGGACGAGGTTCTCCTCCTGTTCCTAATAAGGCTGTGGGGGCACATAAGGGCCGTTGTAAGGGCCTCTCCTCCCATCCGATCTTTAGGAAATCGAGCCTTCGACTTTGCTCGTGTTAGGACGAGATTCTCCTCCTGTTCCTAACATGCTTAATTTCAATTGCGTGAGAGAGTTATTTCCTATCATTATAAACTCATGCTAAAAGAAAAATATGTAAGTATGAAACTTTTATTTAAGGCGTAGCTATTGGTAATACATCCGTAGATTTTTCGAATTCTATGGTTGCGGAAGCTCTGCTCCTCCGAGCTCTTTTAAATAGTATGTTACGGGCTGGACTACCTCGTTGACTTCATACGGACCTTCTCAGTTTGGGATAAGTTTTCCTTGATTCTGAGGTTGTGAGGCAGCGGCTCGCCGTAGCACCAGGTCCCCCGCCCGGAAGACCTTGCTTTTGACCCGGGAATTGTAGTAGTGGGCTACTTTCTGTTTGTAAGCCGCCATCCGAACTTGAGCTGTCTTCCGCTTTTCTTCTAACAAGTCGAGGTTGGCCTTGAGATCCTGTGGGTTGCGCTGTTCGTCAAACGCCATGACTCGTGCTGACGGAAGCTTGAGTTCTATTGGGATCACGGCTTCTGTCCCGAAAGCTAAGGCAAAGGGGGTCTCCCCCGTGGGCAATCTCTGAGTAGTCCGGTATGCCCATAACACATGATAGAGCTCGTCAGTCCAAGTTTCTTTTACCTTTTTAAGTCTCGCTTTGATGCCTTGCAACAGAGTCTGGTTAGTCACCTCGGCCTCGCCATTTGCTTGAGGATGGGCCACCGAAGTGAAGTTGTGGGAGATGTTTAGGTCCTCATAAAATTCGACAAACTTTGCTCTAGCAAATTATCGTCCATTATCAGTAACGAGGGTTCTGGATAAGCCAAACCTACAGACAATCGACTTCTAGACGAAGTCCTGCACTTTAGCTTCCGTGATTTTTGCCAAAGGTTCAGCTTCGACCAACTTGGTGAAATAGTCTATTGCCACCAGGAGGAACTTTCGCTGCCCCGATGCCATGGGAAAATGTCCGAGGATATCCATCCCCCATTGCGCGAACGGGCATGGGGCACTCAATGGTGTAAGTTTGGAGGCAGGTTGCCTTTGTACATTGGCATATCTCTGACACCGGTCACATCTTCGGACATATTCGATACATGGTAGGCCAGTAATAACCTTGTCGGAGTAGCTTATGGGATAAAGACCTGGCCCCCAGGTGATTTCCACAGACTCTCTCATGTACCTCCCTCAAGGCGAAGTCGACTTCGGAAGGCCGGAAACATTTCAAGAGGGGCAAGGAGTATGACCTCTTGTATAGTTTGCCTTCATAGAGGATATATCGGGAGGCCTGGTTCTTAAGCTTTCGAGCCTCTTTTGCATCAGGAGGAAGAACCCCTTCCTTGAGGTAGGAACTAGTGGGTCGATCCAATTGGGTTCATAGCTGATCTCCATCATAGACCGTGATTCTTTCGTGCTTGGGCGCTGCAGAACCTCGAAGAAGACTTCCTTAGGCAGTTCGGCCGGAGCCAGCGTAGCCAACTTGGAGAGAAGGTCGGCCCTAGCATTTTTCGATCTCGGGATCTGCCTGATGTCGAAGCTGCCGAAGGTAGGGATGATCTCCCTTATCCTCTCGAGATATCTAGCCATACTGTCCTCCCGAGCCTCGTAATTTCCACTGACCTGTCCTACTACTAATTGAAAATCACTGTAGGCTTGAAGCTGATCTAGTTCTAATTCTTTGGCGATTTTTAGTCCTGCAATCAGAGCTTCATATTCTGCTCCGTTATTTGTTGCGGGAAACTCGAAGCGCAGTGCATACTCCACGATAATTCCATCTGGATTGACCAAGATCAGGCCCGCACCTGCGCCTGACATGTTGGAGGAACCATCCACGTAGAGGGCCCAAGAACCATCAGGAAGATCGGCTCTTTCTTCGGGGGAGTTTAGCCGAAGCCCTGGATTATCGACTTCATCTTGTCCAAGTTCGACCTCCTCTGGGATAGTGCATTCCACCATGAAGTCCGCTAATATCTGGGCTTTGATCGCTGGTCGAGGTCGATAGTTGATGTCGAACTCTGTGAGCTCGACTGCCCATTTCGCGATTCTTTTAAAGGCATCTGCTCGATGCAGAACCGTCTTAATCGGCTGGTCGGTGAGCAGCGTTATTGTGTATCCTTCAAAGTAAGGTCGGAGCCTTCGAGCTGCAATCAACAAGGCGTAAGTTAATTTCTCTGACTTAGTATACCTGGTTTCGGCATCTCTCAATACTCGGCTTATGTAGTAGATCGGCCGTTGAATTTTTGCTCCTTCCTTAATCAGAACTGCAGCGAGAGCCACTGGGGAAACCGCCAGGTATAGGAACAATTCCTCTCCAGGCTCAGGCTTTGCCAATAATAGTGATGAGCCGAGGTAGTTCTTCAGCTCTTCGAACGCCTGCTGACATCCAATGGTCCAACAGAAGTTCTTGGGCTGCTTGAGGGTCCGAAAGAAAGGTAAGCATCGCTCGGCCGATCTCGAGATGAAGCGATTTAGAGCTGCTACTTTTTCGGTGAGACGCTGAACCTCCTTTATCGATCTCGGGGCGGTCATCTCCTGGATGGCATGAATCTTTTCCAGATTTGCCTCGATCCCGCGCCCCGATACCATGAAGCTCAAAAATTTTTCTGAGGTTACTCCAAAAGCGTATTTGGCTGGGTTCAGCTTCATCTTGTATTTTCGAAGGGCGCTGAAGGTCTCCTCAAGGTCGACGATGTGGTTCACCGAGGATCTGCTCTTTACGAGCATGTCATCCACGTAGACCTCCATGTTGCGACCGATCTGCTCTTTGAAGATCTTATTCACTAGCCACTGATATGTCGCCCCTGTATTTTTTAGGCCAAAAGGCATGATCCTGTAACAATAAAGGCCATGGTTAGTTATAAAAGCAGTTTTTTCTTCATCCTCTGGTGCCATCCGGATCTGATTGTAGTCGGAGAATGCATCCATGAAGGTGAGAAGCTCGTGGCTCGAGGTTGCATCTACTAGTTGGTCGATTCTGAGCAGAGGATAATTGTCCTTCGGGCAGGCTTTATTCAGTTTTTTGAAGTCTATACACATCCTCTATTTGCCGCTCGCCTTCTTAACTAAGACCACATTGGAAACCCAGCTCGGATAGTTGACCTCTCTGATGAACCCGGCCTTTAGGAGTTTATCAACCTCCTCAGCTATTGCCACCTGTCTCTTTGGTGCATGACTTCGAACTTTTTCCTTCGTCGGTCGGTGTTTGGGGTCGACGGCCAGACGATGCTGCATAACTTCAGCATCGATCCCTGGCATGTCCGTCAGAATCCAAGCAAAAACGTCCGCATTCTTTTGCAAAAAATTGATAAGCTGCGTTCGCACCTCTTTCCCTAAGTTGGAGCCGATCTTCATCATGTGTTCCTCATTCCCATCATTCAAAAGAATTGAGACAAGATCTTCCATTGGCCCATCCCGTTCTTCTGTCAGGTCATCGCGGGTGTCCAATCCATCAACCAGACAGGGGTCAGGCTGACCACTTCTTTGCAGGGCTATATTTAGTAGTGCCTTGCCAGGGCTTGATCTCCCTTGACTTCTCCGACCCCCTGGTTAGTAGAGAATTTTAATTTCAGATGGTAGGTTGATACCACAGTCTGGAGGGCGTTGAGGCCAGGTCGGCCGAGGATTGCGTTGTAGGCTGACGGTGCCTTCACCACCAAGAAATCTACCAGAGCCCTGGATTGTCTTGGATATCGACCTGCAACTATAGTCAAAGTTATTACTCCCTCCA
>NC_025998.2:28576866-28595825 GCF_000442705.2 Elaeis guineensis | reverse complement strand
GATCCAAGAAAGTTTAGGTACCTAAGACAGAAACTTGACCTTTGCTTGCAGGTGTGTCTAGCATCCCAAGGAGGAAACAGGAAATGGTATCTTGATAGTGGATGCTCGAGATACATGACTGGTGATGAATCACAATTCATCACGCTTGATGCTAAGGATGGAGGGATGGTCACCTTTGGAGATAATGGCAAAGGAAAGATCATCGGGATAGGTAACATTGGTATCACTCCCTCCAAATACATTGAGAATGTTTTATTAGTTAAAGGTTTAAAGCATAACTTACTTAGCATTAGTCAATTCTGTGATAAAGGATATAAAGTAGTTTTTGAATCATCTGTTTGCATTGTGACTAGTCCTATTAACGATGACATTAAATTTATAGGACATAGGCATGACAATATTTATATGGTAGATTTGAATGACTTAGCCAAATTAGACATGCAATGCCTAGTATCCTTGAATGCTAAAATTAATGAGACTAGTTGGCTATGGCATCGTAGACTTGTACATATTAGCATGCATTCTCTTTCAAAATTAATTAAGAAAGAATTAGTTCTTGGTTTGCCAAAACTGAATTTGAAAAGGATAGAATTTGTGATGCATGCCAATTAGGTAAACAAACTAGAGTTTCATTTAAATCCAAAAATACTGTTTCAACTTCTAGACCTTTAGAGCTCTTACATATGGACCTATTTGGACCAACTAGAACCACTAGTCTAGGAGAAAAATGATATGGCTTTATAATTATAGATGATTACTCTCGTTTTACTTGGGTTTTCTTTTTGGCACACAAAAATGAAACTTTTCATATTTTCACTAAATTTCATCGAAAAGTCACTAATGAAAAAGGGTTTTCAATTCAAAATATTAGAAGTGACCATGGAACTGAATTTGAAAATCAAGATTTTAAAATTTTTGTGATGAAAATGGAATTGGCCATAACTTCTCTGCTCCTAGGACACCCCAACAGAATGGGGTAGTTGAAAGAAAAAATAGAACCTTAGAAGAAATGGCCCGTACCATGCTTTGTGAAAGCAACCTTCCAAGATATTTTTGGGCGGAAGCAATTAACACAGCATGTTACATTTTAAATCGTGCCTTGATTAGATAATTTTTAAAGAAAACCCCCTATGAACTTTGGAAAGGAAGAAAACCAAACATTGCATATTTTCATATTTTGGTTGCCGATGTTTTGTATTAAATAATGGTAAAGAAAAATTGGTAAATTTGATGCAAAATCAGATGAAGCAATCTTTCTAGGTTACTCCTCAACTAGTAAAATATTTAGAGTTTTCAACAAAAGAACTTTAGTAGTTGAGGAATCCATACATGTTGTCTTTGATGAATCTAACGATCTTCCTTCAAGGAAGAATGAGGGTGTTGATGATGCAGATCTACTAATAGAAGGTATGAAGGAGATCACTCTGAAAGATTCAGCAACTCCAGAAGACAAGGATCAAGAAGACGAAAAAATGAGAGAGGTGAAGAAATTCAAGAACAACCTCAAGGTACAAATGACCTACCCAAGGAATGAGGTATGTTCACAACCACCCTAAGGAGTTAATAATTGGTGATCCTATGCATGGGGTAAAAACCCGTTCTTCACTTAGAGATGTAGTTAATCATTGTGCTTTTGTATCTCATCTTGAACCTAAAACTTTTGAAGAAGCTGAAAATGATCATAATTGGATTAATGCAATGCAAGAGGAACTTAATCAATTTGAAAGAAATAATGTTTGGACCTTAGTATCAAGACCTAAAAATTATTCAATAATTGGAACAAAATGGGTCTTTAGAAATAAATTAGATGAGCATGGAAATGTAATTAGAAATAAAGCAAGACTGGTTGCTAAGGGATATAATCAAGAAGAAGAAATTGATTTTGATGAAACCTTTGCACCTGTTGCTAGATTAGAAGCTATTAGACTTCTACTTGCATATGCTTGCTTTATGAAATTCAAATTATTTCAAATGGATGTTAAAAGTGATTTTTAAATGGATATATTGCTGAAGAAGTATATGTAGAACAACCCCTGGATTTGAAAATCATGCTTTTCCAATCATGTCTTTAGATTAAATAAAGCTTTATATGGATTAAAACAAGCACCTAGAGCATGGTATGAAAGGCTAAGCAAATTTCTACTAAATAATGGTTTTTCAAGAGGTAATGTAGATACAACCTTATTTATTAAAAGAAATCAAAATGATATGCTAGTTATACAAATTTATGTTGATGACATAATTTTTGGGTCTACTAATGAATCCCTTTGTCAAGACTTTGCTAAGCTTATGCAGGGGAGTTCGAGATGAGCATGATGGGAGAACTCACCTTCTTCCTCGGACTCCAAATCAAACAATCAAAAGAGGAATCTCCATCACCCAAAGCAAGTACACCAAGGAACTACTCAAAAGATTTGGAATGGAGAACTGCAAACCAATTGGCACACCAATGAGTCCCTCATGTAAGCTTGACAAGGATGATGAAGGTAAATGTGTAGACTTAAAATACTATAGAGGTATGATTGGCTCATTATTATATTTAACTGCAAGTAGGCCTGATATCATGTTTAGTGTTTGTTATGTGCTAGATATCAATCTAATCCTAAAGAATCTCATTTGAATGCTGTTAAAAGAATCCTTAGATACTTAAATGGTACTCAAACTCTAGGGTTATGGTACTCTAAGGACTCACAAATTGATTTATTAGGATATTCAGATGCTGATTTTGCTGGATGTAAATTAATAGAAAAAGCACAAGTGGAACTTGCCAATTTCTTGGAGTTAACCTAATCTCATGGTTTAGCAAGAAACAAAATTCGGTGGCACTGTCTACGGCTGAGGCCGAATACATTGCAGCCGGAAGTTGTTGTGCTCAAATCTTGTGGATTAAGCAACAACTCGAAGACTTTAGAATCAAACTTAATGAAACACCAATAAGATGTGACAACACAAGTGCTATAAATCTATCTAAAAATCCAATTCAACACTCAAGATCCAAACATATTGAAATAAGACATCATTTTATAAGAGAACATGTTCAAAATAAAAATATAATTCTTGAATATGTTTACACTGAAAATCAATTAGCTGATATCTTTACAAAGGCCCTTAGTGAGGATAATTCTGTGAAATTAGGAGAAATCTAGGAATTCTAGATCCATATGCCTGAATTTTTCTCAATTTCCAAAGAATTGATGTCAAAAACTATTAGAGCTCAATTTCCAATATCTATCCTGGTCCCAAAAGCTCAAATTTATCATTCTAAAAACTTATCATTAAGCAAAACTCCCTCTTCCAAAATTTCGAATTTTTCTGAAATTTATTCATATTTTTTCTGAATTTCTGAACTTCATGAGTCGACCCCCATGAGTCGACTCAATGGCAAACTTGTTATTCCTCAAACTTCCCACGGGCTCATGTTTTTATACTGGAACCCTGTTCGTGAGACGACTCATCTTCTCATCGTCCTCCTTCCAAAAGCCGTCTTCTCCAATTCTTTTTGCTCCAAATCCAAGGATTTATTTTGAGACAATTCTCCCTCCTCCTCTCCACCAAAAATCGCCTCTTTGGAAAGGGATTTTTGTGCTTTCGCATTGTTTGGCGCGGTTGGAACGTGCTCTAGCACTTCACCGATCTTCCCAAATCCACTTCTTTTCTCCACCAAATCCCTCTTTACTCTCTTGTGATCCCTCCTCCACTCAATTCAAGTCTCCTTGCCTGCTACTATATTGAATATGGCTCCAAAGATGAAACTTCCCCAAAGAAGAAAGTCAATCCGTGAGCCTGAAGAAAGTGTCCGAAAGAAAAGGCATGCTCAGTCTTCAACTGCTCCCACTCCAGCTTCAGTATTTGCTCAAGGTCCCTCTCAATCCTTCCAAGCCCCAGTATGAATCCTCTTTCTGATAGAAAAGTCGAAACCGGGAAGAATATAGATTTTCGGTTCTTTGAGAAAGAAGGTTTTACTTTTGCAAGTAAGATTAAAAACCAAGGATGGGATTTCTACTGCTCCCTTAAGGAAGTCACCTATGTTGACCTAGTTAGAGAATTCTACCAGAACCTACATTATGGAAATGGGTCAGTGACTTCAACAGTCAAGAGAATTGATATCTGCTTGGATTCTAGGATATTGGGAGAAATACTTCAGTTGCCTAGTGAAGGTTACTCTTATATGGAACTCCCAGTAAAAGAAAAGGGGATCAGAATTATTTTAGGAGAAACTTATTCAGGAAGTTTAAATAAATTGGAAGCAAAGATTTTGTCCATTGAGATGAGGATCCTGCATCAGATGGTAACGAAGCTCTTCTTTCCTAGGAGTGGTAGGCATGATTTACTTTTCAACAGAGATGTATGTATCATGTTTCATATCATCACTCGACCCCCCTGAACCTCCCTGCACTTATGATAGAGGCCATGAGAGAAACTTTGAACAGATCCAAGGCACACTTGCCTTATGGTATGGCCCTTACTAGAGTATTTAGGAGGTTTGGAGTTAGCTGTGAGGGGGAGGCTTCTACTAAGCTCTCTCATGTGGACACTTTCAACCAACACACCCTGCATCGAATGGGATTTACAAAGACTGATGGTGGTTGGATCAAGGGATCTGAGGAGAGAACTGAAGAGAGAACTGAAGATAGAGCTGAAGACAGAACTGAAGGCAGAGTAGAAGAAGAAGGTCCATCATCTCCTGTCCATGACTTCAGGGCAGCATCACCAAATATCCAGTTCATTCCTGAGACAGAGGCTGGCCCTTCAGAGTTTACTAGGATGCCCACACCAGTGTATCAGCCAAAGAGCAGAGCACCTCATTCAGAGTTCAGACTGGCTGATGATCAGATCGAGCATATATCACAGCGTGTGGCTTCTTTGCTGTCTAGCTAGTGGAGCAGTACTTCTTTTGCACCAGGAGCCACCTCTTCTGATCAGACCATTACTCCCCACATCTCCACTGTGTTTTAGATGATATCAGATCAGTCCATCCGGATCCAGCAGCTTGAGGACACAGTCTGGAGACTGACTGGCAGAGTTCTAGACTTGCAGGGGCAAGTCCTTGCTTTGGCCCATCCCAAGCCACAGGAGTCAACTATTGAGGTCACAGACCTCACTGCAGAGGCTGGCAGGCTCAGAGGAGTACTAGAAGGTGGATATGAGTTACTGAGGAAAGAGATCCGAGGATCGAGTGAGCATGCTACCACTCAGTTCACTGCTCTACTACAGTCTGTTTCCAGAGCACTGAACTTACTTGATTCCATCAGACTCATCCTTTCTGTTCAGTCCTTAGCATCTCAGCATACTCAGCCTCCCAGTTCATCTCGCTCTCCTGCTCGTGCCAGAGGCAGACGGGGTAGAGGACGCACTTCTGATCCATCAGCTTCTCATCTCATATCTGATGACTCCGATCCTTGACTTGTCTTGATCATTACTAGATCCTAGGTGTTAGTGTCTTGTTCTAGGATCTGTATTTTGGGGCCATGTATTGACAATTAGCTGGTTGACTTTTACAATATGAACTATGTATTGAAACAATTATGGTTTTAATGGAATCATCTTTTACTTATATTTCTACCTTTTGTAATGATGTTGATCATATTTTGGTTATATATATTCTCCTTGTTGAAATATTATCTTCTCTTTGTTGTTGTTTGCTGTTAATAATTGCTGTATTAAGGGGGAGCAAACATCTGTAATTAACTCTAAAGGGGGAGAAATTAAAGAATTTTTCAGAAAAAGGAGAAGTTAACCATGTTTGATGATGTCAAAAAGGGGGAGAAATTTGGTATCAGACAGAAATTAAACAAAAAGTCATCCATCAAAAGCAAAACCATAAATTATGAGCAATTAAAGAAAAAGCAATCAAAACTACAAATTATGAGAAATTAATGAATGAATTGAAAATTTAAAGAACAATATCAAAAATACAATGCTAAGTACAATGCAAATAAGTAACTTTTAAATTACTTCTTTACATATGCTCTGATTTGCTTTAAAAATTTAAATATGCTCTGATATACTTCAAAATTCCAACTTGCTCTGATACATCTTTTGAAATTTTATTTTTCTTGATACATTTTAAGAAATTTAACTTACTCTGATACATCTTAAAATTTTTTTTTAACTTGCTCTGATACATTATAAAAATTTTCTCTGATACATTGTAAAATTTTCTCTCATACATTATAAAATTTTCTCTGATACATTACAAAATTTTCTCTGATACATTGTAAAATTATTTTCTTGCTCTGATACATTGCAAAATTTATTTTTCTCTTACTCTGATATAACTTAAACTCAAAATGAGCTAATACACTTTCAAAATCAACTCTTAAACATACTTTGGCACACATAATTTTTTTTTTATCAAAAAGCAATTAAAGCACATAAGTATTTTTTGCTCTGATGCTAAAACTAAAATCAAATGAGAATGAAATTTTTAAAATACAGCTTAATCTGATAACAAAAACAAGTTTTTCGCTCTAACACCAAAATCACATAATCCAATGAGCATATCTTCAAATCCTTAAGCAAATGGACAAATTATTTTTGTATATGACCATTTATATTACATGCCAAAAGAATCATACTCTTTTCAAGCATATACACCTATAATGCATTCTTTTGAAATTAGTGTTTCACATAAATACTTTTGTTCAAATATTTTGTCATCATCAAAAAGGAGGAGATTGTTGCTCCTAGATTGATTTTGATGATTACAAAGCAGATTGAAGGGATACAAATAATTTTAAATTGAAAAAGTCCTTATGCTCTTCAAGGGCAAAATCATAATTTTACTAAAATCCTGATTTGATAGTATCATTTGGTAGAACAAATGATTAGTAATCTATTGGTGAAAATTTCATTGTTTTTGGACTTATATTTTTGAAGTTATGAAGGTTTGAAGTGCATGAGTCGACTCATGAGTCAACTCATGGCACTATGAGCTGATTGGCACGCAAAAATTTCTCTTGGCACGCTGGATTTTTGGCTTGACACGACCTGTGAGTCGACTCATGAGTCGACCCACAAGGCATGAGTCGACTCATGAGTCAACCTCTGCTGATTTGGGCCAAAAAATCCAGAAATCAAAGTTTCTGGCTAATGCAACAGAAGTCGACTCATGAGTCGACTCCTGAAGCATGAGTCGACTCATGAGTCGACCCCTGTGATGGAAAATATCCGCAACGACTAGTTTTTTTGCCCGTTTTAATTGCCTCTTATGCTTCCTAAAAATGCTCTAACGGCTCTTTTTCTGCCTAATATGTTTTCTCTTGTTTCTTAATGCTATAAAATGTTTCAAAAGGTGAAAATACAGAATACAATTGAGAGGATCCAAAATATACATGAAGTGATCAACGAGACATTCGAGAGAAAAAGAAAAGAGGATCCAAAATCTATACGAGAGAGACAAGTGATCCACAATATACACGAGAGATTGTGAAAGAGATTCAAGAGCATTCAAAGAGAGGATTTTTCACGCCTATTGTTCAACCTTGATCAAGAGATCTTTCAAAGCCTTCAAGAAGTCTTCAATCAAAGATCATCTTCTTCTCAAACATTCATTCAAGCGTTCATCCACCTTGAGAAAATTCAAAAAGGGGATTCTTCATTTGAGTAAAGTATTTTTATTGTTATATTCGCTCATTTAAGAAGCTGTTATTGTATTAATTTATGCTCTAAGCTATTTTACTCTTTGTGAGTATTTGTTCTTGTTTTTGGAGGATTTCCAAAATAAGAGAAGGTTGATCCGAACCTGAAATCGGAGTGTTTTGGGTTGACTTGTACCCGAAAAACAAGTAGACTAGCTTGGGATAGCTAGTGTCGGAGTTTCCGACGTTTGTATTCGGGTTGAATACAAGTATAGTGGATTAGAATTCCCAAGTAGGAGCTTGGGGAGTGGATGTAGGTGCAAGGTTGGCACCGAACCACTATAAATCCTTGTGTTTGTGGTGTACTTTCTTGTTTCTCTTTATTTCTTTATTATATCCTTGCATTCTTGCTTTAGGTAATTAATCTTGAATTAAAGTCTTTATTCTCATTCATCATAAGTAATTAATTAAGCCTAAAATTTTTTAGAAACCCAATTCACCCCCCCTCTTGGGTTGCATAGCTGGGCAACAGTGTTGACAGATCCGGTACCTGAGGAGCCAACTCCCAATGCTCATGATGCAGTTTGAGACACTTATTTATAGTGGCTCAATAACTGCACCACGGTGCATTGTATTATGCGAGCGGCTATGAATGATGAGTTCAGTCACAAATTCGAAGAAGCTCGGTCAAAAGAAATACTTAAAGTGTTGAACAAATCTTTGGCATTCCTGACTACGTCGAGTGGCATAAGACCAGTTATGCCATTTTCAATGCCAGAATGAGGGAGGGGGCATCAATAACCAATCATATATTGTACATGATCGAATAAATCAAGCACCTCAGCAAGCTCGGCTTTCCCTCGCACGAGCAGCTTGGGAAAGATATGATTCTGAATTTTCTATTGAAGTCCTACTTACCATTTCTCAGTCATTATCAATGACGAAGCCTGTAGTAAACTACCACAGTCTATTAGGATTGCTACAGACTTTTGAAAAAGATCATCAGTACCACAATGAGACGATGAATGTAGTGGGAGGACCTTCTTCAGGCGGGCATCATCCCTTTAAGAAAAGGAAGAAGAAGAAGAAGAAAAATAAGGTGTCAAGTGCTGGGGGTCAGACCATGAAGTCTAAATCCAAGTTTGATCAGAGTCAGACAGAGTGCTTCTACTATAAAAAGTAAGGTCATTGGAAGAGAAACTATTCTCAATACATTGCTTCTTTTGATCCGAACAGGTCTAAGAAGAAAAAGCAATCGATTGCTAAGTAAGATAATTATATGATAACTCCTTAAAACTTCTCAATTTATGATACAATGATATGAATATTAAGTACTGGTAGTCCTATTAAAATTTGCAATTCATTATAGGGACTTCAGGTCAGTAGGAGATTTGAAGATTGTGAGAAATTTCTAAATATTGGAGATAGAAGATCAGTTTCAGTTTTAGCTTTAGGAATTATCGAATTTGTATTCAATTCTTATATCATTGTTCTTAGTGATTGTCATTTTTATCCTAATTTTTTATTGAATGTAATTTTTGTAAACCTTCTGATCAAAGAAAATTATAAAATTTTAATAATTTTTTTTTTATGATATCATTTTGAATGGTGTTACTGTAATGCATGGATAATTGAACAATGGGATTTATGTTGTATCATGACTAGTGTAATGTACACATCAAGAAAACACCCTAGGATAGATGATGTCTCGAATGGCTTCCTTTGGTATTGTAGGCTAGATCATATTAACAAGAACAGGATGAACGGATTAATCCGAGAGAGAATCCTTAAGGATAATGATTGTAAATCATTGCCAATCTGTGAATCATGTCTATTTAAAAAGATGACCAAATCATCTTTTACTGAAAAAGATGAATGAGTCAGTGATGTTCTAGGTTTTATACATACTGATGTATGTGGATCGATGAGCATAAGTATGAGAGGAGGGCATCAATACTTTATTACATTCACAGATGACCTATCTAGGTATGGATATATCTACTTGATGAAAAATAAGTTTGAATCATTTGAAATATTTAAATGATTCCATAGTGAAGTAGAGAAACAAACTGAAAAGAACATTAAAACTCTTCGATCTGATCGAGGAGGTGAATACTTTTTCAGTGAATTTCTGACATATCTAAAAGAAAATAGGATTCTCTCACAATAGACTCCTTCGAGAACGTCACAGAACAATGGCATCTCAGAAAAGAGGAATCGAACCTTGTTGGACATGGTTCGATCCATAATAGAGTTTTCGAGTCTGTTAATCTCTTTTTAGGGATATACACTCGAGTTGGCTTGCTATGTACTTAATAAAATTTTAAGTAAGTCCATGAATAAAATACCATATGAGATATAGACTGGACATAAACCAGTACTCTCACATCTTAAGATTTGGGGGTGTCCGGCTTATGTCAGATATTTAAACATAGATAAACTAGGACCTAGATCTGACAAGTATATCTTCATAGGGTATCCAAAAGAAATCAAGGGATATTATTTTTATCTTGCTGATGAACAGAAAGTGTTCGTGAGTAATAAAGTACACTTTCTAGAAAAAAAAAAATTTAATAAAGAAATTAGTGCTTCTATAATTGAGCTTGATGAAGTTTGATGAGTAAAAAAAATCGACATAATCTAGTGAACCTATAAAATTCGATTTGATTGAATCAAATTCAGAACCTATTATTGTTGCACCATTAAAGAGATCCGATAGAGTATCACGTCCACTAAAAAGATACTATGATTTTTTTGGTTCGGGATGGAGATCCTATTAAGCTTGATGAGAATAACGAGGATCCGATCTCCTATATGGATGCAATGTAGATATCTGACTCCGATAAGTGGCTAGAAGCCATGAAATCTGAAATGGAGTCCATGAAGGTTAATGATGTGTGGATATTAGTTGACCCACCTGAAGAGATAAACTCATAGGGTGTAAGTGGATCTTCAAGAGGAAGAGAGGTGTAGATGGTAAGGTGGAGACCTATAAAGCCTATCTGGTTGCGAAGGAATATCGTCAACATTATGGTATTGACTATGATGAGACCTTCTCTCCTGTGGTAATGCTAAAATCTATTTAGATCATGTTTGTGATAGTTGTACATCTAGACTATGAAATTTGACAAATGGATGTGAAAATAACTTTTCTTAATGGTGAGCTAGAAGAAAAGGTGTATATGATATAACCTGAAGGTTTCACATCCACAGACAAGTCTAAGGTATGCAAGCTTCAGAGATCTATTTATGAATTGAAGCAAGCAAGTAGGAGTTGAAATATGCATTTTGATAAAGTGATCAGAACATATGGCTTCATTAGGAACGGAGAAGAATCCTGCATATATAAATGGGTTAACAATTCTATGGTAGTATTTTTTGATCCATATGTGGATGACATTCTCTTAATCAAGAATGACGTTTCTGCATTACAAGAAATAAAAGTTTGACTATCATCTCAGTTCTCTATGAAGGATTTGGAAGAAGCATCCTACATCCTGAGGGTGAAGATCTATAGAGATAGATCAAAAAGGATGCTTGAATTGTCCTAGTTCACATACATCAATACTGTACTAAAATGATTCAGCATAAAAATTTTAAGAAGGGCTATCTTTCAATAGGCCATGAAATTACTCTCTCAAAAAAAGATTATCTGATAACTCCTCACAAGAGGGAGCATATGAGCAGGATTTCATATGCTTCGATAGTGGGTTCCATAATATATGCTATGACATGTACAAGATCAGATGTGGCATACTCATTAGGAGTAATGAGCAGATACCAATCTGATCTAGGAGAGAATCACTGGAAGGTTATAAAAACCATCCTTAAGTATTTAAAAAATACTAAGGATCAGTGGCTTATTTATGAAGAAACTGACTTAAAACTTGTGAGATTTACAGACTCTAATTTTTAATCGGATCATGACGACAGTAAGAGTATGTCATGATATATCTATATCCTAAATGGTGGAACAATCTACTTAAAAAATTTCAAGCAACACATCATGGCCGACTCTATATACAGAATACATTGTGACATCCGATGCTGTGAAAGAAGCTGTATAGTTACGAAAGTTCATTGGCAAGCTGAGAGTGGCACCCACCCTCGATGGCCCTATTTTGTTGTACTGTGACAGTACTGGCACCATTGCTCAAGTGAAAAATTGAAGTCACATCAGCGTACCAAACATATTCTATGCCACTACCACTTGATCCGGGAGATCATGGATCGAGATGATGTCGAGCTTCAGAAGATCGACGAAATGAGAACCTGACTAATCCATTTATTAAAGTCCTCAGTGTCAAGGAGTTTGAAGACCATAAATTGAAGATGAATATATGATACTGTACTGATTGATTTTAGTCTAAGTGGGAGTTATTGGAAATTGTATCCCAAAACTAATCATCAGCCTATTGATGGTTAAGCTCATTATATAAATATATATAAATTGATAAATTAATAAAATTATTATTTAACTTTTTCATCATAAAGTAGTGCACATCTTCTTAATAAACTCTAATATTATGATGAAGCCCTTAGGACTATCTTAATCGATATAGGAGGATATATCGTTTAGTCCTTAAAATAAGTTCGCGACCAAATAATATACTATTATTAGGACAATAGTGATTATCGAGTATAGATCATTGTGTGTCATATGCGTTGGTTGTCTTCGTAACTAAGTAGTATGGAGACACTGGTATGGCATACAAGTGAGATATAAGAGTACATCTCATTGAACATGACCAACTACTGAGCACTCTGTTATTAAGAGTAGCTCATGAAGGATATGGATATAAGTGTCCTTCCAATCTGAGATCACTATGGTGACTTGCAAGAAACTCACGTGCTTTGGTGTCAGGCTACTTGAATTTTTAATTTAGTGATGAAAAATTTTTGGATATAGTCAAGTACTTGCGAAGTCGGTGTGTGGATCAAGATGGAATTGATCCCTCCAAATAAGTAAGAGTTAATACATCAATGTATTTCAATTCAGTAAAATCTTGGCCAGAGTAATCCATATGATGGATTTAAAAGATTGAGATACAATGTGGCTGACTATTTTAGGGTTGATAGTTAAATCTCAGGTCACTTTGAGCATTAGGGTTAAAGGGATGAATTATACGATAACCATATACCAATAGGTTCATGAATGATCGATGCTTTGCAATCTGTTGACCTATCTAGACGTCGAGTACTATTAGTAGATGGTCACTTTGATTGGTATAAGAAGTTCATTCCTATACTACCGGCTAAAGTTCGAACCTATAGGGTCACACTCAAAAAAAATTTTCAACTGATCATGTGGCTGATCAATGATTGAGAATCATTTTAGGATTTAATCGTCAATTCGATGATGATTAATCTTGTGTAAAAGTTATAATAAATTAATTCACTAATTATTGATGAATTGTAGGAAGATTGATTGATGATTAGATTATTAATTAACTTACTTTTGATTGAGCTTTAAGATTTGGATTAAATCTAATTGAATTAGATTCAATTTGGTTTGATCCGATTAGGTTATGAGATGACCTAATCGCTAAGGATGTTCGATTCCTGATTCGAGCTTGATTAATTTCTAATTTGATTAAGATTTAGATAAGATCATTTGTTACCTAATTGGATTAGATAATCTAATTGGGTCTAACCTAATTAGTTGGATCAAGAACCTAATTAGAAATGAATTCGAATTCGAATGGAACAAGAAAACCCCTTGCACCATCTTTTCACTGTAACCTTCAATTTTTTCACACATGAAAGTGGTTTTCATATGAAATTTCTCTCACTCAAAAGGTGTGTGATGCCTTCGTCTAATCTTCTTTGAATTAGAATTTGGTTGGTTTAAGTTTGAGTTCAAATTGATTTAAAATCAAACTTAAACCTAGAGTCCAAGATTGGAAGGACTCTTCCTTGCCGCTGACCATCTTTCTCATCATGCCAAAATGATTTTTTGCATGGAGTTTTTGTGCCCATCTGAGGTTTGTCACCCACCTTTCTGAGTCCCTAAGATATGGATTGAGTTTGGTTCAAAATGAAATTCAAATCTGATTTGAATTGATGATAAGATCAAACCTTGTTTGAATCAGAACCAAAATAATCAAACTCTATCCTTATCTTAATGGGATGCCACCTTAAGAAAGGATGTTTTTTGTGCACCCCATCAGATGAGTTTTTGGTGTGAGAGAAACTCAGAGAGGAAGTGAAAAATTAGAGAGAGAGGTGGGCATCCGTGCGTGAGAAAATGAGGAAGAAGGTTCCTCTTTGGGTGTGAGATCTAGAGTGGGCTTCTAGGGTTTCCTAGTTCTACTTTGTGAGAGAAAAATATAAAAGAGTTTTATTTTTTTTCTTCCACACCATCTCTTCCTTGAAAAGCTCTATCTTCGGATCTAGAGGTGTCTGTTCGATCCAAAAAAAGGAGTCATCTTCAGCCATCCAAAACCTTCAACGCGAGCTAGCACTCCCTAGAAGGACGATCTATTCGGAGCTTTGAGTGGACTACCTGTAGAGGTCGGATGCACTGTGTGGCTACTCGACATCAGGAAGAATCTTATACCATATTCATCAACAGCAAAAATCATCAATCCGTGATCAGATAATGAGTTCTGGACTCATCGGATCAAATCTAACCATTAGATCTAATTCAGGATATCGATACAATCGATGCAGTCTTTTCTATTAGATCAGATTTTTATATGTATTATTTTTATGTCATAGATCTTTAGAAAGATATCTTAGATCTAATCTAAAGCATGTGTAGGAGATTAAATTGTTTAATCTACTATTTTTACTGTAAAAAAATTTAAAAATACATACTTTGAACTACCTATTTCCCAATAATCAGCTGATCGAAAAAGATAACCAGCTACGATGGGATGCCGAGAAGATCTCCAAGCTAGAGAAGAAGCTGAAGGAGGCTGAAGAAATAATTGAAAAGTGTGATGAGGCTTTAGTCTCATACCGATGTCAGCTCGATAAGGATAAGGAGCGGATGTCTCAAAGTATTGAGGACTATAAGAACTCAGATGCTTTTCAAGATGAGGTGTTTAAAGCCTCAAAAGAGGCCTTCGACAGTGGCTTCAAGAGCTGCTGGTGCTTGATTATCAAATAATTTTTCGACCTCAACTTTAGCATGATCACAATAGAGGCAGCTTTGGAAGTAGCAGCCGAGGTGACTTTTGATGCTATTGCCACTCAACTTCCTTCAACTCCTTCCCTCAAGGTGCCCCTGATTGAAGTCCCAACCGGTCCGACCAAGGTCGTCGCCATGGAAGCTCCCTTGGAGGAAAAAGCTAAGGAAGAATCTAGCTCAGCTCCTTCAGTAAAAAATTCTCAAGCTAAAGCCTGATTTGTACTTTTTCTTTTCTTTTCTTTTAAAGTTTTATATTAACCCGATGTGGGCTTTTGTAATTGTTTCTTCATATCAATGAAATAGAACTTCTCTTTTAAATGTCTCTGTTTATTTCTTTTAATCGGTCTTAGATAATCTGATTTGAGTCTTAATTTGTTTTGAAATACATGTTATTTTCTAATATCAGTCAAATGACGATGATTGCATATAATTTAGGATCAGTTAGATAAGTAGGTCAAGTGGCTATTCTCAAATTAGAGAAATAAAACAAGTTAATGTGACTAACTTGAAGAAGTAATCTTCATTATTGAACTAAATTGAATTAAATCATATAATTAGAGATAAATCAATCTCTAATAATCCAATGTAATGATTTCAAAAATACCTTTTACCGAAGTAGCGGTGGCAGATCGGGTTTTATCACCCATAGATTTGCAATCTGTGTCACCTTTCTGTAATCATCATTAAAGAAATCCATTTATAGATCTAGTTGCTCTTTTTATTGGATTTGATTTATCCCTTCATATTATCTGCTGAGATCCAATCTAAAGATCGAGTGTTCTGAGTTGCTCGATGAGGTCCAATTTAAAGATCGGGTATCTCACATTTTTTGGTGAAATCTAATCTAGAGATCAGATATCTCACATCTTTTGATGAGATCCAATCTGAAGATCGGGTATCTTACATCCGGTTGTCCTGATTTGGTCAGGATTTTTGTGGCCTTAATGTGATTTTTTTCTGACCTCGTTTGGACACCTTAACTTTCTGATAATCATCTTTGTTTAATCAATTTTCACTGATCTGGTTTGGATGAAGAAGGATTTTTTAATGGACCTTCTGACCAAAACTTTGTCATCATTGGGACAAAAATTAAATGCTTTATTGAAAAAATATCATTGATAGTATATTCTGAGATTTTCAGCATTTCATGTTCTTGGGATAATTGTGCCATCCAGATTTTCAATTTGCTAAGCTCCTAGGTGGATTACTTTGGTAATCTAATATGGTCCTTCCCAATTCGGAGCAAGTTTTCTTTATTCCGTTGGTTTCAAGATTTCAATTCGTCGAAGAACTAGATTATCCTTATGGAAAATTTTGGGCTTCACTCAAGAATTGTAATATTTAGTCACTTTTTGTTTATAAGCCGCCATGCAGATTTGAGCTCTTTTTCAGATTTCATCAAGTAAATCAAGATCATTCCTTAACTGATCTGAATTGCTTTCAACATGAAAATTTTTTGTTTTGATCGTAGGTAGATCGATCTCAACAGGTATCACTGCCTCTGTTCCAAAGATAAGTTTGAAAGATATTTCTTCAGTTGATCTCTGAGGTGTAGTTCTATATGCCCAGAGAGCATTATAAAGCTTTTCTATCCAGAGTCCTTTGGCTTCAGTAAGTCTTATCTTTAAACCCTGAAAGATAGTTCTATTAGTAACTTCAGCTTCTCCATTTGATTGTGAATGTCTAACCGAAGTAAACCTATAATCAATATAGAGCTCAAAATAGAATTTTTTAAATTTTTGATTATCAAATTACCGTCCATTATCAGTGATTATCACTCGAGACAAACCAAAACGGTAGATAATTGATTTCCACACAAAATTCTTTATCTTTTTTTTAGTGATTTGTGCTAAGAATTCAACCTCCACTCATTTGGTGAAATAATCGATAGCTACCATCAAGAATTTCTTTTATCATATGACCATTGGAAAAGATCCCAGAATATCCATTCCTCACATAACAAAAGGCCATGGTGTTATAATATCCATTTCTCACATAGCAAAAGGCCATAGGTCTCTTCATCTTTGTAGCTATCAGGAAACACTGTTTAGTGAATATTTGATCTCCTCGCATTTCTCCAACTCCACACTTGAGAATCGAACTAACAAATGATAAGTGGAGATTACAGCTTTAAAGACATTGAGTCCAGATCAGCCAAGAATTGCATTGTAAGCTGATGGCACTTTAACAATCAAAAAAATTAAGTTTTATAGTTGACTGATAAGGTTCCAGATCTGCAATGACTGGCAAAGTGATTTCTCCTTCCACAGCTATAGAATTTCTAGAAAAGCCGATCAAGAGAATGCTGACCTGCTTTAGCTGGCTTGTCAAATTTATTTTTTGGAATATATCATAGAACAATACATCAACAGAGCTTTCATTATTAACTAATATTTTTTTACATCATATTTTGCTATTGTTATAGAAATGACAACAATATTATTATGAGAAGTTTGAACTCTTTTAACATCATCATCAGGAAAAAAATAGTATTATTTATGCACTGATGTTTTGGAGAGCTCCTAGTTACTTCAGCTGCCTTCTTTGTTTCACTAAGGTCTAAGATCATGTTGATAACTCCTGCAATGAGTTTATTGAGATCATGCTCACTGTCTGGCTTCTACTACTGGTCGGTTGATTGATTGGCCCGATCTTGAACATACTTGCTGAGTTGACCTCGACATATCAGTGCCTCAATTTCATCCTTCAGTTATCGACACTCTTCAGTGTCATGGCCGTGATCTCGATGGTAATGACAGTACTTCTGTTTATTTTTTTTTATCGAAGGAGCTCTCATAGGATTAGGTCGGTGAAGATATCCTTAGTCTCCGATCTTTATTAGTATCTGAGCTCGAGGAGCAGACAAAAAAGTATAGGAATCAAATCATCAAGGTGGGCTTTCAGACCTCAAATTTTTTCGAGATCGATTAGAATTGTTTTGTTGATTTTTACGATCTTCTTCTCGAGATCACTTTTTCTCAGTTTCTTCTTTTCTTGCTTAATGGAGTATGCTTTTTTCTTCTTTAGCCTGAGCATACTTTCATACCTGGATGAACATCTATTCATAGTCATTCGGATAGTTTTTATTAAGAGAAAAGATCAAGTGATTACTCTTGAGTCCCTGTTTCAGAGCTGCCATTACAACGGACTCATTGAAGTTTTTAACTTTTAGAGTAGCGGTGTTGAAGCTTACCGCATAGTCCTGCACAGATTCATCTTCTTGCTGCTTCACAATCAAAAGACTATTAGTATTTTTTAGGTGGACTATATTATTGCCAAAATAGGTGACGAGCAGTTTGGCTAACTGTTCAAAGAAAAAAATAGATCTTGACTAAGGCCAAAGAACTATTTTTTTTTAGAATTTTAGAGTGACTAGGAAAGCGATATAGAGTAGGGCATCAAACACTCCTTGCAGCCTCATAATGGCTCTAAAATCTTTCAAGTAGTCTAAAAGATCAGTGGAGCCATCGAATGACTCCACAACAGGCATATTGAACCAAAGAGGAACCGATTTATCAAGAATCTATTGAGCAAAAAGAGATCATAGGCTGAAATCCCTTCCATTCTGTGAGCTTCCAATCTGAATTTCCATCAGTTTCTTTTTAAGATCTTGTTTCTTTTGCCCAAGACCTTCTTTTACACTCATCTTCCTATTTGGAACAGATGATTCTGCCCCCTAGGATTGATCCGTGATATCCAGAGCACGATTATGAGGAGGATCTTATGGAATTTGTTGCTGGAAATGATGAGATTGGACCACTTGAGGGGTTGCTTCTCATTGCTGCTCAGTGGTATGCTAGAGTTGCTGTACTGCTACAGTAAGGGCCTTGACCTGTTGGATCAGGAGATTATATTGCTATGGATCAATTGCAACTGACGGTTGGATGACTTCTTAAGTGTCTCCAGGAGAAGATGAGGTAGGTAGAGGATGATGTGGTGCTTTCTTATTCATCATTTTCTATCAAAAATTTTCAGAAGTCCTTCCTTTTGTGCCAATCTGTTGCTGTAAGGCTCTAGAGAAAAGTGGACGAGATCGGTCTCTAATCGAGCTAGAGAGCTATTGAGGGTTGAGTCGGTGTAGACCATAAATGGACCTACAAAAGAAGTCCAAAAATCAGTGGAGTGCCCTCCAGTTTAGAATCCTCCAATGCTTAAGTCAGCCAAGGCCTGGAGAACATATAGTGAAAATGGAGAAGTAAAAAGTATGGATTTGAGAGTTTAATAAAGTGGAGAGAATTTTAATT
>NC_025998.2:28488573-28576766 GCF_000442705.2 Elaeis guineensis | reverse complement strand
ACATAGTCAGTTGTCAATTCGTAATATTTCTTATATCATAATTCTTCATAAATCATATTTCATATTCTAATTTCGATAATAAAACATATAATCATGTAGTATCGAAATCAATTAATATAATGCATCATGAAATCAATATGTTCAATCATGCTTCATCATAACATTTCAAATAAGATATTTTCATAATAAAATACATTCATCCAATTCATGCATCGTTTCACAAATCATGTCAGAAAAATATATTATAATTTATCAATAAATCTAGAAAAAGTGAAATATTACTTACCTCGAACGCATTCCAATAAATCTACATAATTCTATAAATTTTCTTTCAAAAATTTTATTCGTAGATCATATCGTGATATCTCATGATCAAACATCTACAATCCTATACAGAATCAATTTCAATAATTAGAAAGAATACGAATACCATATTTCAATGGTTTAGATTGGGTCCGATCATCTAATTTTATCTAATCAAAATCTAATTAAGACCTAAACAATCCAAAGTTTGACTATCAGATCAAATCGGATAAGAAGTGATAGGACCGAGGTTTCTTCATCGATTTCATAAAATCAAGTGGAGAGAGAAAATCAAAGGAGAGAGAATTCATGAGGTACAATTCGAATTGATCAGGTGACACAATCCAACATTACGATTGGTCCAATATCTCGATTGGTAAAATCAACATGATCAAATCAAGTCATGACTAGATCGAAATCATGGATGATCAAATCTAAAGATTCATGATCTGATCAAGGTGGGTGTCAGTGCGCTGTCTGACAACCATGGATCAGGGTTCTTCATTAGAATTAGATTAGGACTATTAAAAAAAATTTCTTCATTCACTAATCTTTTTAGAGAGAGAATCAATCAAGAGAGAGAATATTTTAGAGAGAGAAAATTCATCTTGAATTCTTCAGACAATATGATTCAACAAATCTGATCGATCGGATCAAATCATGCTGAAATTATCATGTGGACAATTCAATAAAATTATGAGAAATAAAATCTAAAAATACCTGATCTGATCAAAGTGGATGTCGGTGTACCGTCCGACGATCACGGATCAAAAATCTATCACGAGGATCATTTAAATTCATCATCATTCTTCTTAAAATTCTAGAAATCTTAGGAGAGAGAAATAATCTAGAGAGAGAAAATTTAATTCTAGAGAGAGAAAATACTAGTTCAGACTGAAGGGAGAGAGAAAGAGAGAGAAACTTTCTTTCTCATATTTTATTATTTATATCATTATTTATTAATTAATTATTTTATTTTTTTCTTTCTTCTTTTCTTTCTTTCTTTTTTTTTTCTTTTTCTTCACGGAAGAGAAAGGAAAGAAAATCCTATTTATTATTATTATATTATTATTATTTTTCTTCTTCTTTTTCTTCTCTCTCTTTTTTTTCTTTTTTTTTTTTTTTTCCTTCTTCTTTTTTCTTTTCTTTTTCTTTTTCCTTCTTCTTTTTCTTTTCTTTTTCTTTTCTTTTCTCTCGAGCTCCTTCTTGGCCGAAACAGGGGACGCGATCCCCCCTTCTTTCCCATCCAAATCCCCCACGGGATCTCGCTGAAACGACGGGAGGGGAGGTCCAACCTGAGGCGGCGCAACCGTGACACCCGGTCTGGGTGCTCGCTGGTGGCAGACGGCATCGGAAAAACCCAAAAAAATCCGAAACAAAGGTTCTTGGTACCAATTTTTTTTTTTCAAAACAACACCGTAATAATCGGCAAAAATTCTAGTTTATAATCAAGAGGAGATTGAGGAGAGGATACCTTGCTCTTCGTGGAGATTTTTAGGCCACGAAATCACCGGCAAAAAATCTTCAATCCAAGAGCAATGAACAATGAAAAATCGAGAGAAAAAGGAGATGAAAGGGAGATTTTAGGGTGATTCACGAAGGAGGAGGCGAGGGGCTTGGGTTTTATAGAGGAAAAATCCGTTTTTTACTCGGATTCCTTTTTCATGGTGGGAAGAAGACTCTCAATGGGAGTCTTCTTCCTCCCGATATTCTTTATTTTTTTTTTTTTCATTTGAGCTTTATGGGCTGAAATTCATTACTCGGGCCGGGCCATCACACCGTATGTCCTCGATCTGTCTATTATTGCCAAATTGGAAAAGGACTGCCGAGACTTCTTATGGGGACATGATACTAACCAGCAAGGCATCCACTTTATCTCACGGGAGGGGGTTTGTCTACCTAAAAGCAATGGGGTCTGGGCATTATTTATTTTGTAACAAAAAGAAAAGCATTCTCCTCTGCAAATTAGCTACTCAACTCATCCTCAACCCTGAATCTCTATGGACTCAAGTTGTGTACGCTAAATACCACTTCTCCGGATGTTGGTATGACTATCAGTGGCCGAGGAAGTGTTCTATCTGGAGATAGATTACTGGCTGTGGGATGTTGGTTCAACCTTCTTTCATCTAGACAGTGGGCACCTGATCTCAAATAAATATCATCTATGACCCCTGGATCGATACCATTCCTATATCAAAATGGCAAGCTTTAATGAACATCGACATGTCGGAAGCCAAGGTCTAGGACCTGATCAATGATGACCGATCATGGAACTTTGAAAAAATTTCAGTCATCTTCCCTACTGATATGATGAACCAGATAAGGAATATCCTTCTTGTGTGAGGTAGCTGATTTGATCAGTTCTGTTGGGGTCAAAATAGGTGGCATCATGTATGTCATTGCTAAAGATCTGTATACCATGATTAGGCAGACCCCCATTTTAGACGGTCCTTATAATTTTAAAAGTATTTGGAGGCTAAACACACCTATGAGGATTAAGACTTTTTTATGGAGATTGTTCTGGAACCACTTACCTACCAAAAAGCTACTATTTAACCGTAGGATTTTGAATGACAATGGTACTAATTGTGATTGGTGTCTCGCAAGTGAGGAGGACTCTGAACATATAATCATTTTATGTCCATTTGCCATGGCTTGTTGGAGATACCTGCAGCATATTTGTGGGCTTAGCTTTACCCCCGACTCTTTTCTAGTTCTTATTGAGTATATAGGCAACGACCAGGTAGAGATGAGGGGAAGAGCAGTAGCTGCTTGTGTCGCATGGTTGATCTGGTGGGCTAGAAATGATAGAATCTTTCAAAAATCCTCTATTACACCAATTCAAGTCATTCGGAAGATTCCATTATTTTTGATTCCTAATCATAATTTGCATCCAATGTTGGCTTTGTCTAGGCACTAAGATAGCCTTCCAATTCACAGTAACAACCCTCATAATGTGTTAGTGTCCTGGCTACCCTCCCTTAGGAGTCATCAAAATTAACTTTGATGCTGCTGTTACCAATTCAGGATTTGGTGTGGCTTTCGTCATTCGTGACAATACCAGTAGACTTCTTCGGGCTGGGGGTAAATTGATAGCCCCAATGTCTATACTTGTTGCTGCTTGGTTGGGCGCCCAGGCGGCTGTTAATGAATTGCAAGCCAACCAAATATGGCTAGAAGGGGACTCCTCCACAATTATCAAATGGCTCAATAATCCTTCCGGGGGCGGCCGGAAAAATATTCCGCTTATAAAAGATATAAAAACCTGGCTGGCTAGTACTAATAGGTGTATGGTGTCCCATGTTTTTAGACAAGCAAACAAAGCGGCAGATTACATCTCCAAGGGAGCTTTGCTGGGGGATGTTAATTTTTATAGCGGTGACATGTTACCTGTTGGTTTTTACGATATCCTTATGGCTGATTGTAGGGGCATATTTTTCATCCGAAAGAAATGAGGTTAATACTTCGCAAGCACAATCTTCTTTATTTTCTTTCTATGCAGGATCCAAGGTTATTCTCCCTTGAAATGACCATGAGGGCCAAACTCAGGAAGGATGATAATAGTTCCAGAGTCAAGGTATCATATGGCACGCAAATATTTTGATGCACTGCGGTGGGCTCAAAGGCCTAATGAACGTTGGTTATATCCTATTCATTTGACACCAGCAGGGCTGCAAGATCTGTACTCTAAAATCATTTTGCTGCCTCTAATACTTTTGGCAAAGTTTATGATTCATGCTACAATATTCCATAAATGCAGCTTACTATTGGAGTTCATTTTGCCAACTCACTACCTTACCTGACAAATAATGGCTGAGCATTCGGTGGCTCGTACATTTCTTCACAGCCTATTTTATTTATATATTGGTCGAGTTTCACAATGTCATTGTGGCACACAGGTTTGGGAACTTCATTTCTCTTGCAGAACCTGCTTTATTTCAGTGCTCATTTGATTCAGCTTTCTACATGCAGACTACATGAACATAGTTTATGTCCCATTTTTAGCTGGCTTTTCATGCTCAGATACAATGTTTATAATCTACTCAGTAATTATCTCAAATACTCATATTTCCTTATAGTTGGTAAAAGGATCTCCGCGACTCTACTACTGTTATATCATACTATGACACCGGTAATTCCAGTTAAATAGAGTAGAAGGGGTCTGGCATTATTTGTTAAAGTTCTTCTTAAGCCTCAATGGCTGCTTAACAGGCCTCAAGTTGCATTGTGGATGGCCCTTTGTTACTTTAAAATCCAATCTATTTTCAAGTCGCTGGCTGCAGTTGCTCTTTTTACTGTATCTATTAACTGGAATGGGTGCCAACATGATGATACTACATCATGGACCATGGATGTACAGCCATAGGTGGGAAACACTTGACTGGAGTTTTAAATACAATGGTTTGTTTTTCCTCCTCCTACAGCTGACTTTGCTGTATTGCTTGTCGCAGCAAAGCTTCAACAGGGGGACTGCATCCTATCGACGGATTATCTTTGGTTACTCTTCTTTATTGTCCCTGTTGCGGCCAATCGCCTCGTCGTTCGATCGTCGGGAAGCGTGCACCTGCAAAAACGAGAAGTCCACTCTGACCGGAGGCGGCTCCGGCGGGGACCCTCCGACGGTCAAGTCAGAGAGGTGACTGGGCAACAGTGAAATGTAGACAGAGAGCTCGATCGAGAGAGAAAGAGAGAGAGGGAGGAGCGAGCCTGTGTTTTTGGGAGAGACGGAGCGGATCGATCCTTTGCACTGTTGCCTTCTCCGGTTTATATAGTGGAGCACGGTATGGCGCCGTCATTAATGGCGCGGACAAGTGAGGAACTGTCAACTCACTGTGGACTGTCAGAGTCGCCGTGAAAATATCACGTCGCCGTGCGGCTGTCAAATCACCAGGATTGACAATGCCCTCGGCGGGACAATGCCCCTAGGTAGCCGTGCCGCATGTCGCTGTCAGAGCTGACAAGGTCTGGCGGCTGTACGGCGATCGGAGGAGTAGGCCGACCCTAGGTCGGTGGCCAGCAGAGTGGCGTCGGGTTCCTCCGTCGGTCGACGAGTTTCATGTGAGTCGACCATCAGACCTCTGGGTTCAATCGGTCGGGAAGGATACGCCCGACATATCCCCAGTCGGCGATGGACCGTTGAATGGCCGGTAGTGGCGTCCGTCAGTCGGTCGCTCCGACCGCCAATCGGTCGGTCGGGGCAGAAGTCGGTCGGGCCGCTAGTCGGTCGGGCCGCCAGTCAGTCGGGCCGCCAGTCAGTCGATCGGGCCGTCAGTCGGTAGGTCCTTCCGGTCGGTCGGGCCGCCAGTTGGTCGGTCGGGCAGTCGGTCGGTCGGTCGGTGGGTATCCCCCAACAGTTGCCCCCCTCCACTCCTAAGTCAGATGGTGGGCTGGCCGATGCTTTCATTCGGGCAGCAATCCTGGACGACTGGGGGTGGATTTGTCGTACGCATAGATCCGACCGTACCGCCGGCTGATCCGATGTCAGACGCCTCGTAAATGCCAAGCGATCCGGACGTCTAGTCGGTGTCAGAAGTCACGTCGGCGTCAGGTGTCAGACGTCGCGTCTTGTCGTCGTCAGACGTTGCGTCGGTGTCAGAAGATCGGGCGCCGGACGATACGGCGTCAGACGGCCGGATATTCGGCGCCGATCGCGGGAGTGCGGGCCGCTGTCAGGCGTCCCATCGGGAATGCGAATCGGCACGGGCGCATAAATACGAAACCGCGCCCCGCGCGCCGCATGTCGAAGGTGGTTGGCCGGCGCCCCTCCTGCATTTAATGCGGGCGGTGCGGCCATCCCCGGACGGGGCGCGCCGAATACTCCGCCAACCGGCGGGCGCCACGCGTAGTGCATCTGTGGGCCTTCGGTCGGAGCGGAAGCATCTCGGCCGTCGGTCGGCCCTATATATATAGGACCTTCCGGACCCATGACCCACATTTGCCATTTTGCTGGAGAAACTCTGTCCGGGCGATTTCTCGGTCGTCGCGGGCAGAGCTTTCTTGCTTCCGGAGAGATTCATCTGGTTCGTGGTCCCATCTTCTTCTTCTTCCTCTTCTCCTCTTTTCTTCTTCTTTTTCTTCATTCGGTTCCGGTGCAATGACCAGGAAACCGACTCAGGGAGCTCGGTCGGGGAACCCGACCGACGACTCCCGATCGGCTCCGGAAGATGAGGCCTCCTCGCTTTCGGGGCCGAATGTCGATCGGCTTCGGGAGCAATATCGCATCCCGGAGCAGTTTCGGCTCTCCGCTCCAGGGGCCGGCGGTCGGGTTAACAGCCCTCCGCCCGGCGACCTGGCGCTGTACGTCGAAGACCTTCGCGCGGGTCTTCGGCTTCCAATTCCGGAGTTCGTCCGGAATTTATTAGATTATTACGGACTCTGTCCGGCGCAACTGGCGCCGAACTCCGTCCGTCTCATCATTTCCTTCGCGCTGTTGTGTCAGCTCTTGCCGATCAACCCTCGCGTTTTACTCTTTCGGGCATTCTTTGTGCTCCGACCCCACCCTAAAGCCCGAGGGTGGTGGCTCTTCAACCTCCGGAAGGGTCTTGTCTTCATCACTGGTCTTCCATCGTCCATTCATGGGTGGAAGAACCAGTTTTTCTTTGTTTCCTCCTCTTCTCCTTGGGGCTTCCCTTCCCGCTGGGGTGTGCCCCGAACCGAGGCCAACGACAACAGCCGGGTAGAGGCGGACAACCGGGAGGACTTCCACCGACTGAAAGACATGTCGGTCCCGAAGCAGAGGGAGCTTGCTACCGAACAAGCTCTCTATGATGCGGCTTGAGTCTGGTCCTCCCGGTTATGACTATGACCAGTTCCTTAGATGGATTTTGGCTTAATGCGGTCATCCAGTTTTCAGTATGACAGTATACTTAAGAGAGGTTCTTTGGAGTGTAATATGGGGATGTCTGATGTGGGGTTTTTTAGCATGAGAGCGTTCGGTTGTATATTTTTGATGGTAACTTTGTAAACAACCTTCTTTCTTGAATACAGCTCATGCTCCTCTGTTTACCGAAAAAAACCAGACTCGGGCCACGATACGAGGGCCTTGGGTCAAGCATGTGTTAGAGTTTAAAATCTTATTGTAAAAAATTAATGGGACCTGTTTTGACTCGGTTCGGTCCCACGAGAAATCCAGACATTATTTGGGTTAAAGCTGGTGCATCCCGGCCAGCTTTGCACCAGTTGGCCTTGAGCCAATGGTTTCGGTCGCGAGCTGCTTGGTTTTCGATTTCAGAGCCTGGATCTACCTGGCTCATCGACAACTCGGTATGTGCTGCCGCTGTCATCTGCTGCGCGTTCCCCAGAATCTTGCAGAAAGGGAATTGAAATCCAATACTCGCCGTGGCGATTGCCTAAATGCCCGGTTACAGCTATTCGGTACGTTTTGGGGAACGCGTGGTTCTTTTTCTTCTTCCTGGAGATGGAAGCTGCTTTAGCTGAGTGACGAAGGTATGGCCGCATGATTCGCTCGATTCGCCCTCTCAGCTCGCCCGAGTCACGCCTCCTTATTAACCCACCAACGTTCCCACGCCGTCGGCACCCCACCCATATCCCTTCATATTTCCCCCCAACCCGCTCCTGCTCGAAGCGTCTCGTCTCCTCCCGTCGCCGCCTCCGGGACCGCCCTCACTCGGCGACAATGGATCGCGCTGGAGACTCCTCCTCGGGATTCGATTCCTCCTCCGCCGCCGATGACTACGTCCACGTCCCCAGCGCCGATCCCCCTGAGGCGGTCTCCGCGGCCGAACAGGCGGTGCGGAATCCTAACCCTAGCGCGGATCAGCTCCTTGAGGCACCGTTCGGAGGATCTATCGAAGAGGCCACCTCTGCTTCGGTTGCCGCTGATGATGAGGTTCGTGGAGGGGTGGGCGGTCCGGAGATGGCTTCTTTTCATAGGGGAGAGGAGCGAGTTCTTCTGGAGGAGTTATCGAAAGGCGTGGTGGTCTTAAAGTGCGAGACGTCGGCCGAAGGCGGCACCTGCGACGTATACGTGGTTGGAACGGCTCACGTTTCTCAGGTCATCTGATCTGATATCCGTAAATTTTCTAATTTTAGTATCCATCTTCATGGAAAAAGATTATTTTCCATTCAAACATCGGGAATCGTTCTGAATTGTTTTCCTTTTTTTTTTTTTTTAAATATCGAGCTGAATTCATTTATCTTGGTTTGCTTTTTCTTTGTTCTCCCTTGATGGAAGACTGTTTAGTCTGTCACGGCATCAATTGGGGTTTCTTGATTCGGATGTTGAATGTGCTGATTTTTTCTTGTAGATTTTACCGTCAGCGGTAGAATTTCAACTTTCTATTTTATGGCTGAATTGTGCCCTGTTCATTAATCAGATATAGCAAAATGGGTTTTTGAGTTCAGAACTTTGTTATCCAAGCTGCAATCAATTATTTTGGTTTGCTATTCTTTTCTTTTTTCCTGATGTTACATGGGTTATTGTTTCTAGAAAATGAATTTGGGTTCTTGATTTCAGATTTCACCACACTGTACTTAACTGTAATTCAGCAATAATTCTGGTTTCTTGTTTTGAGATTTCTCTTGACTGTAATTCACAAATATTACTGGGTTCTTAATTTATGATTTTGCTTAACTGTACTTTACCAGTAATACTGGGTTTTTGGTTTTTGATTTGTGATTTCTTTCACAGTTATTTGCCAATAACAAATGCCAAGGTTCTTGATTTATGATTTCACTAAATTGTACTTTGCCAATCATGTTAGGGTTCCTAATCTGGGATTTCATTTGATTGTAATTCACCAATTTATCTGGATGAAGTTTATCATCATTGACAATATTGTATGTTACGAGGCTTTTATGTAGCATCTGCTGTGCAAAGGGAGTGATATTTCACTTTTCCTTATGAAAATGCAGGAATCATGCAAGGAAGTTCAGGCCATCATCAATTACTTAAAACCGCAGGTGCTTCTCTATTGAAACTCATCAACCACTTGATTGATAGATGGATCATTAAGCAGGTTAGCTGCCTGCAGTAGAATGCTCACTTTGTTGATTGTTTAATTATATGCAGTATTTAAAATTTGGCATAAAAGAAATGTGCATTTGTTGGTTGACTTTTTGAATTTTTCAAGTGTAGGTTGTTTTCTTGGAGTTGTGTTCAAGCCGTGTTGCCATCTTGACCCCTCAAAATCTTAACGTATGAACATCTTTTCTGTGGTATCTTTCTTTAACATTCCATTGTCTCTGCAACGTCTGTGAATACTTGAAACTTATTTTATATAGTCAAATGTCATTACTGATAATTAATAGTGCATGTGGAATTGATGTATAAAATGTAACTATGAATAAAACTAAATTATGTATAAGATTAAAAAAGATTGAATTAAAATGTAGAATATTTTCAAATCATGAAACTATGGAGGGGTTAAGTCCTTTTTTTTTCCTATGGATATAACTCGGATTTGTACATATTGATCTTATGGGAAACGTTAGCTTTGCGGATATGATATTTATGTCTAGCAATCTTTTTCAGACCTTCGTCAAAAGATACTTAGTCATTTGTCATTGGTTAAAAATGTCAAGATCAGAGCATACAATCTTCTTCAGACCTTCCTTCAGACTTGTCCAGTAGCATCTGGCCTTTGAGACATGGTGGAAAGTGTTTTCTTGGCAGCCAATCTTAAAATGTGTCCGTCACTACATCGAAGTCTCTTTTTCTTCATCACTATTATTTAATATTTTTGATCCAGTGACCCTGCTAATGGTCTCCTTTGAATCTGTATCCATTGTAGAACTGATAGAGATCTGGATCCTAATAAAGTTAAAAGCATATGATTCAATATTATTTTTAAATGTCTATAGTAGAGCTAATTGTCTGCCATTGATCTAAAGGTCCAATTATGATGCAATATTTGTGCTGTAGTGGCTGTTGCTATTTTTTCATGGTATTTTTGGTATCACCTTTTAGTTTCAATGCTCACTACTCTAGAAGCATCATAATTTGATTAATTGTTCACGACTTCGTTGTTTTAGACTATAATGAGAATATACTACTACCATAGCATAAGAAGTTGAACAGTTTTTACCTCATATGAGAGGCAGACGTTAGCCTTACCCCATCACACTAGGGTAAAACTTACCAAGAATACCAAGAATCTGTTGAATGTAGATTATTTCTTTAATCAAACAATGCTGTTGCAATGTCTTGAAATCTTGTCTGAAAAACTCTACTTTGTCATATAAAAACTCACAATTTTCTGTATTTTAACTGATGCCTTTTTGTTGGCATGTCAGAATTTCTCAGGGGAAGAAGTATAAGAATTGTATGCAGGTTATCAGCTTTAGGACATGATGCAACCCCAATAAAAATATAGGTTATTGTAAATTTTTGCTACAATAGTTTGTTCAGGTTTGAAACCCAGCATATTAAAAATCAGATAGCGGGCATATAGTGGCTATGCTTACCCCAGGGAGGTGGGGGGTGTCAGAGTGGAGCTCTCTGACACTATAGCAAGCATCATTGATCCAAAGCGGACTGCTAAAAACACAATATTTTCTTACCACATTAAAAATTAATATTTTACATAAATATCATCCAAAAAATAATGAGGAAAATATCTAGGTTAAAGCTAGGAAATACCATCCACCTACATATTAATGTCATGCCAATATCCAAATAATGGAAAGGTCTTTAATCTAATGACAATATCATTATCTACCAACCATAATAACATCACTTGAATGATGAAAATGTCCATAATGACATTTTTTTTTTATCATCAAAAAATTTTTTTTTTTTCGATCACCATAAAATAAAGATGTCCACAATCATATGACATCAACTATAGAAGGAAGATGTCCACAATCATATAACATAGTTGACCAAACAAAACATCATCATTAACAGATAATAGATTCCTCAAGAGTCTAGATAAAAATGTCATGCGACAAATTGATATTGTATCTTACATTATTCATCTAGAGTCTAGATAAAAATGTCATGTGACAAATTGATGATTCAGTATCATACATTCTGAGATAATGGATTCCTCTAGAGTCTAGATAGAATTGTCATGTGACAAATTGATGATTGACTATCTTAATGATTAGTCATTGTTTGCTACTTCTTAGAGGTTTGTGCCTTAAGCATTAAAACTAGAATTGTCCTTTTTCCTCCCTTTTCTTTCTCCTTTTGTGCCCCATGTTCTATTTGACTAGGGCACGAAATAACGAGATTGGCCTATGTTTTAAACAACCTGTTAGACTAGTTGATTGCCAAACTGGTCTAGCTCATTGTAGAGTAAATCATCCACTTTGAGCTTGCAGCATGGTGGTTGCTATAGTGGATTTTTGCCTAATATATTGGGTTATTTATACCTAGGCATCGTATAGCCCTGCTTTGATGCCTAGCATAGAAGCTTTGGTATGAAACCGCTAGAGCAGCCATAGTTGGCTTTTCTTGGTAATCATAACTGGCCCCTTTTTTTTTTTTTTTTTTTAAAGCAATGTTGAAACCTTGTCATTCTATTCTGTTGAGCAAAGTAGAAAACTATAACTCAAAGGAATTACTTGATAGAGGATGGTTTATCAGTGGTCAAGTTTGGAGAAGACAATATACAAAATTTTAACTTCACCAACTAAATAATGTTTAAAAACACCAAAACTCAGCTCACTTGGATTTCTCATGATTTGAGTGGACCATTTGTGTGGGTGAGTTATCTCTTGAGTCAATACATCAATAACAAATAATATATGAAATATAAATAATTCATAAATAGGATTTTTTGCACACATACCCTTCTAAATATTCGAATTTGCTTGAATACTCTCTCAAAATTGATATTTGTATGTATTCCTTATAAAACACTTGTTTTGCATATATACCCTTCTTTTTTCTTGCATATGTACCCACACTATCTAATGCCATTAAGAAATTAATAGTTTAAAACTTAAATGACTGAAATACCTTTAATGGATAGACATGCAAAAAGAAACATTTATAAGGGTATACATGCAAATAACACCTTTGCGAAGATATTCATACAATTTTGCATATTTAGGAGGGTTTACATGTAAAAAATGGTAATTTTATTTTTGTCAATTTCAACTTGTTTAACACTCAGATTAGTCTAGTACTCGCTCAATGTTTATTAGAGAACAAAAGAGAGTTGTGAAAGTTCTTTCACTAATCATGAGATTATTCTATTTTATTCTTTATTTATAATAACTATTTTATCTTATTTCATCGAGGATCAGCTTGTAATATTTACTGTTATAGATGTATATATGAAGACATGTATTCAAATATAGAAAGGGATTAGAATCTTTTAAAGGTACACGATAGATTGCAATGATCAAGCTTCCTTGTTGCTGTTGTGCTCATGGTTGGAAGAACAACATCAATCATCCCCGAGCAAAACCATTGAAGGACTTCAAAACTCTTCAGACTCACCAACAAGCTCTGCAGCTATGTGGTGGAAGGCCATGCTTTATGTTGGGCATTTCAAGCCACTTTTCTTTGGAGCTTTGATTTTTGGATGAAGAAAAGACCCAGTGTATGGGACCGATCTTGTCACAGTGATTTTAAATCAGCCACCTGCCCGTACATGAGAAGTTTTCGAGCATTAAAAGATAAATATTACAAATCTCATATACTAAAAAATAAATATTGCAAATCTCTCACAACACTTTCCTTTAAATAATTAGTAAAGCTAAAGGCAACACTTGATCATCTTCATATGAAAAAGGGATATAATGAAGGAATAATTGTGGTGGCTATAAGAGGGACTCATATTTTGGTGGCGAGAACTCCAACGAAGGGAAGAGAGGAAGAAGAGAGTGATTGCATGGGAAGAAGGGAAGTTTGATTTGTCGGATAAGTTACAAGCGGGACTTATGAACCTATTACCCACTTTAGAGGTAAGAAGATAATTTCATAATTTTAATTAATTTTTAATTTAAATAAATATGATTTTGGCTAAGGGATCTCAGCTCAATCATTATGTTAAAGGTATTCATGTGAAAATAATATTTTGTAAGGGCATGCATGCAAATATCAATTTGGGACCATATTCCTGCAAACTCCAATATTTAGGAGGGTATTTATGCAAAAATTCAAGGATTTTTTTTTGGCACGTATACCCTCCTGAATATATGAATATGAATACCCTTACAAAATTGCTGTTTACATGTATGCCCTTATAAATAATTTTTTTGCGTGTTTACCTGTTAAGGGTAGTTTAGTCATTTCGGTTTTAAACCACTAACTTTTTAACAGCGTTAGATGGCGAGACTATATATGCAAAAAAGGGGGGAAAATAAGGATACACACGCAAAACAGTTTATGGGGGTATGCATGAACATCTTGATTTGAGAAGGGTATTCATTCAAATTTCAATATTTAGGAGGTTATGCATATAAAAAGCCCAAAAAATATATATGATAAAATGTCAAATCCAAACATTCAAAATATTATTGTAATATAAATTTAAGTGCATATAATACAAATAAAAATGTTTTTATTAGAGCAATTTGGAAACTTGGTCAAGTTGGATTGCCAATCCATCCAGAAACTTGGCCAAGTTACTAAGCTAGATCGTTGAGTTCTAGGTTGGATCATTCACTTAGAGAGGAGCGTTCCAACCAGAAAACCTACCAAATTGATTTGAATCAGGTGATCCTTAAGTTGGATCACTGAGTTTTAATAGTGCAACCAAATGATGTGGGCCAAAACAAATATAAAATTAGGGCTATTGGTTAGCTTGATGACTTCTCTAGATAGAAAGGGTAAAAGGAAGTATTAAAGGAATAGCAATAGAGAGAGGGGGAGAGATTAAAATTGATGGGAATATAAAGTATCCTCCAGAACACAACTAATTCATCACTCTTCATGGACCCCTATTTAAAGATGAATGCACACATTTATCTTTGTCGATCCACAAATAACAAATGCTTTCATAATACAAGCTGATGTACCTAAAAATGTTTATACAAGTATAAATGATGGCAGGGGTATAATGGTCTGGTGAATTTCAAAAGGAACTGGTTTGCACCAAAGAAGAGTCATTTTTGTAAATTCAATACTTAAGTGGAATTTTTTGCAAAATCCTGTACTGCTCAAGAAATCAAAAAATGTAAAAAGATTTTTTTTTAAATTTTTTAAGATAAAACAGTAGTAAGCACCTATAAGAAAATTGTCTAGGCTAAATGGAATGAGATCATGAACAGATGTTGTTTGTTAGTGAGTTATAGGGACTCATGGAATATTGCTACTGCATCCTGAGTATTAGGAGCTACAAAATCGATAATCTAACTGTATAAATATTCAACTACATGAATGTGACGTTAATTAAATGTGACCTAACATATATACTGAGGATTATGGACAAAAGTTGGAACATGACTATCTGATTTGGTGTCAACTTCTCTGGGGTGAACTACAACATTGCATGTTTTATATGGTTCAAGACGATATAGCATCAACTAATTTATGGAACAGTGTTTTGATCAACTATGCATGTTAAGGAATTTCCATTATGCTGATTTGAGAATCATTATTGTTGAAGTGATATTTCCCACAAATGGTCACACAAAGTTGTTTCAAGAATGGTTTTTAATACATAGCTTTAAAGCGTTAGGATTTTGTTGCATGCTAAGAGACATGAAACTATGCTGATCTTACTCTCCCTTGCAAGAATTCTGAAAGCATTTTCTGACTCGTGAGTAAACCGAAAAAGTGCAAAAGAAAGTTATAGAAGCTCAATGCTGTGCTCTATTGGTATTCTTATCTGATAAATAACCATAGTGCATGACGATCCTATAAGGACTTGATATGAGGCCTGATATCTTTTTTAAAGGTAAACCAAGCTTTACCTTAGGAATTACTATTTACTAGCTTTAGCATATTTTTGAATGAGGTCTGTTACACATATCCAAATATATAAGAAGCAAACATAATTAGTACCGCCATTGTTCTTAAACCTTCATAGCAAAAGCAACATAATTCAAATATATTCATAGATGACATTGCAGTATCACCGATTATTTTTTTTTGTCTGTTTCTATATTTTTAAATCTCTGTTGTGATTCAAATACCACATCTCCAGACTCCAAGTACCTATAGTTCATATTTTATTTTTTTACTTGTTGTTTCATCAGGTTCCTACTGCGAGTGACATGATTGACATGTGGAAGAAAAAGAAGATGAATGCTTTTGGAATTCTCTACAGCTGGTTTCTTGCCAAGGCATGCTCTTATCGGTTTATTCTGCAGTTTCAATTAGTAGCCTTGGTGGAACCTTGGGAGTTGATATTGTCAGGTTGTTTCTTGTAGGTTGCTGATAAACTCGAGGTTTTTCCCGGTTCCGAGTTTCGAGTGGCATTTGAAGAAGCAATGAGTTATGGAGCCAAGGTTATATTGGGTGATCGTCCTGTCCATGTATGTCAATTTTCTCATACTGTTTAACTAATTGTGTTTTGACTAGGTTAAATTTGCTGCATCTATATGGAATTGTGTATGAAGCTACTTTGCTGAGCCACATTTGATGTCACATGTACTGGTTTTGTTTATCTTACACTTATCTTCTTTCTTGGTTTTCCCTGTTGTGCTGAAAAGGTGAGAGCTGAAATGGTGAGTTCTTGACATATTCCCACCCCACCATCTCCCACAACCCCCCCCCCCCCATACCACCGAATGCTTAATTTTCTACAAATATCTGCTGTTAATTGGTGGTACCAAAGCGGTTCTATTCTTATGTGCTTTTGGTCAATATTTTTTTCACTTTGCAATGAAACTTCTGTCATATAATCTACAGTAGGTTTTCTGGTCTGCAACAATTTTCTAGCTGCTGTAAATCTGCTCGGTCTACTTTCATTGACTGGCTTACCATATGTGGTGTCTAGTGGGTATCACAGATGACAAAATATGCTTGTGTAGTCTTGAATTTCATGACCCATTCCTGTATAATAATTGCATTGGTGTGGCTTGTCAGTGTTTTGTGACTGGAGCTTGGCTACAAGCCATCTTTGTGCAATACTCATGAAATTAACATCTAGCAACAATAAATGAGTTGTAGTTGTTCCTACTATGCATCCATCAAGCAACTCAAAGAGTTTCATGATGTGTAATCTAATCATATATTCTTTTGTTTTGACAGATCACCTTGAGGAGAACTTGGGGCAAAATGACATTATGGCATCGAATAAAATTTCTGTACTACATACTCTTTCAAGCAATCTTTTTACCAAGCCCTGAAGATCTCAATAAAATGGTAAGTTGCCTTATAATTTTGCGGTCTTAAAATTTAAAGATCTCTTCTGATTTCTTTATATCATGCATTCTAGTCACATTTAAAATTAAATATTATGTTGCATTGCTTTATACTATCACGTGAAATTCAGAAGCTTGCAATCAGCAATCTATAGTTTATCAGCTTGCCTTTATTTTCAGTATAAATTTTGATGGAATGTGCTTTTACAAGGAATACTTGGAGACTAAAAGTACTTTCCACTGTATGTAATGCAAGTAAATAAAATATTGCATATTGAATTCATGCTAGACGAAGACCAGCATGGTCTTGCATATTGTACAATGGGCTGATTCTATGCATGCACCAGCATGGAAGGATATTCAATATCAGCAACATACGCACAAAAGACAAACTTAACTATGAGAAGAAGCTGTGCGGCATGCATACATCCCATGAGAAACACAAAACAAGGTGCAAGGCATTTGCTTTCACCTCCGGAAGTCATTTGAGCCTCTTAAGTCTGAGGTGTATGGCTTCAATTTTATAGCCTGGTGAAAAGGTTTAGGACATTCCTTGAAGATCCTGTTTTTAAGCATGACTCGGCATGCCTTATGTATACCTTTTTGAATAGCGTTTAGTGTTTGTTTTATTAATCATTTTATTTATGGCTAAGGGCTTGCGTGGCATCATTTTTATTCTTAATTTTCTATTTTAAAAATGAAGTTACAAAAGCCAAGCAACATATTTGGTACTATTTTATTTATTTAATATTTTTCAACAGTCATTTTCATTATTTCTAAAAGGATGAAAATAAGAAATTTTTATTTTTACTACTTTTCAAAAATAAAAAGCTTGTGTCTTTTACCACCAGCACCATCTCCATTGTTACCACCACCACTGTCATCATTGTTTCTACCACCATTGTTGCTATCACTGCCTCTGTTGTCATTGTTTTCACCACCACCATCCATCACTGCCACCATTTTTTCCACCATCACTATCGCCATTAGCATCTTTGATAATGCCACGACTGTTGCTGGTGTCTCCCATAGCACCATTACCACTGCTGCCACCCTCACCTCCTTCATCACAACATCATTGCCGGTAGGGCTTCTACCACACTACCATTGCTATCATTGCTACCACCACTGTATCATTGGTGCCCCTATCACCACTGCCACCACTGCAATATCACTAGCACGCCTGCTGTTGTCGCTGCCACCACCACCATTATCGCCTCCATCATCCCCACAACTACTATCATTGCCTTAGCCACTGATATCATGGCTATATTTAACTATAATTGACCATGCAAACATATTTATATTTTTAAAAAATTTTAAACTATAGTAGAAATGATTTTTTTTGAAAATAAGAGAAATGAAAGTGATGCCAAATAGCACCTATCAATTCACTTAGAGAAACTGTGATATGGAATGATCTAGTGGATCCAATAAAAATTAGATGCTTTTAATTGGAGTCAGCCATAGAACTTTACCTGAACCCTGACCTATGATGTCAAAATGCAATCCAAGTTGTCTCCAACTTGAACCCTGGTGCAGAGGCTTTTGGGTCCAACCTCTCCCATATGCATTAAATCTTGCCATTCATCTTTATATTCAATAGGTGAGACCTGACGTCTACTTGAATCATATTCCACAATAGAATCTTTTTTTATTTATTTGATGTTAACTAATCATTTCTTTGGGTTGCTGAACACAATACCCATTTCTCTCAGTTTATAGAAATGGATTTGGCGTAATATACCATGCTTTAGAGGTGTGCAAGGAAACCGATCAAACCGCAAAATCGACCTGAATTGCTAATTTCGGTTCTGTTTGGATCGATTTTTTTCAGATGCGATTTGGTTTTGGTTTGAAAATTTTAGAAATCGAAAACATCAGTTCGATTTCAATTTCGGTTTTGAAAAATCTGATTGAAACCAAACTGACCCATGGAGATGTATATATATGTATATATGTGTGTGTGTGTGTATATATGTATATTGTTGTTGTTATATATATATATATATATATATGTATATGTGTGTGTGTGTGTGTGTGTGTGTATATATATATAATATATATAGATATATGTATACATATATCTATATACATACACATATACGTATACGTACACACACACACACACATATACATATATGTGTATGTATATATATACACATATACGTATATGTGTATGTATGTATATATATATATATATGTATATGTGTATATATGTATATATATGTACATATGTGTATATATGTATATATGTAAGTATATATACACGTGTACATATATATACACATATATATACATACACATATACATATATATATATATACATACACATATACATATATATACATATATATATATATATACACACATACATATATATATATACACATGTTATATATTATATATACATGTGTATATATGTATATATATATATATATATATGTGTGTGTGTGTGTGTGTGTGTGTGTGTGTGTGCATATGCATGTGTATATATATGTATATGCATATGCATATGCATATACGTATGTATATATGTACATATATACATGTGTGTGTGTGTATGTATGTATGTATATATATAGAGTCTAGTTAGAATCAGGTCGATCGGATTTGAACTCAGATCCGGTCAGGTCAAAACTTTATAATAGAGATCTTATATCAATAATCCAAGCCATTGAATGTGATCTACTAACTCAAAACTGCTTGCATATAAAAAATATATAATTTGTAGACCCTTAGCCTTATGCATCAAATAGTCAAAAATTGGACAGTCTAAATAAAATTGAATTAGATCTTTTTTTTTTATCATTTGATGCATAGGTTAGGGCTCTTCAAATCATATATTTTTGGTCTGCGAGCAGTTTTGAGGTAGTAGAGTATATCCAAGGGCTTGCATCATCGATGTAGGATCCCCGTTGTTCAGTTTTGATCTGACCAGATCTAAGGCCAAATCTGATCGATCTTACCCAAGTTTGCTCCACACACACATACACGTGTATATGTATACATATATACATTTATATACATGTATATATACATCTATATACCGCGCGCACGCGTGCGCGCACACACACACACATATATATATATATATGTATGTATGTATGTATGTATGTATGAACTGCCACCAGTTCACTTATGTTTTGTCCTAACCCTGCCGGTTTATTGCTTTTATATTTAGTCCATTTATCCATCTCATAAACTGCCCATTTAGCCCATTGCATAATCTACCTATTTTGCATAGTTAGAAAAAAAATTTAAATAGCTAGCAGTCCATTTAGCCCATCCCATAATGTCTATTTGATGTAAGCCCAAGGGCTTACAACCTAATAACCGAACTGAATCAAACCGATTTTTTCAGTTCGGTTTGAATTGGTTTTTCTATATGGTTGGTTCAGTTTCAGTTTGGTTTTAGAAAACCAATTCAAATCGGTTTGGTTTAATTGACCCTAACCCAACTTGAACCGGACCGTGCACACCCCTACCATGCTATATAGCTTTCTGTTTATGGTGTGTATGTTAATTCAGTATGTCATTTACTTTGTTTTCAATCTATTCTGCCTTGAATCACTGATCTTCATTACCATGTAGCTGCAAGTTGCACACACACACATGCATTGGTTCATGCATGTATATAAGTATGCACCAGAGTTATAAATATTTTGAATGATTACATGGTTCCTCGAGTTGTTCTATAACTAATTCATGCTCCTAATCTTAAAATGTTCTGCATCTGCATCTTTCTTTTTTTTTTTGTGGTTCTGTGGTATGAGTATGACTTTGCTGTACCTATTTCAGTTGAAGGAAATGGATGATATTGACATGCTGACTCTTGTAATTCAAGAGATGAGCAAGGCATTCCCCACAATGATGGAGACACTTGTACATGAACGTGATATGTCAGTGTACTCTTTTCCTTCTTATGCATGCTTTGATACATAACTTCCATTTTATCTTATTGTGTAGATTAGAGTGCACAGCAAACTTTCTGGAACTATATATATTGTTTTCTCTGATATAGCTATTAATTGTTATGGTGATAGCTGAACCAGCATCTTGTCATTCTTTTCTCCTTTGTAGTCACATGGTTTCAAAGTTAGTAACTGAAAAGTCTAGAATAACCACATTATGTTGAAGAACAAAGTGAAAGGGTAGTTAGTGTAACATATAATGGGTGGTATGTTGTGCACCCTACTTGTTAAGGATGTGCTTGGATGCATTTTATATCAAACTTCCCATGACCCCTTCTAGTCATCATCTATAGGTCCTTGCTCCATTTGGGCTATACCACCTCTCCCCAAACTGCACTCCTCTTTCTTGTTAAACATCAACAAATAGATGGGCCCCTCTTCCTCTATTCTGTGATATCTTGTTGATTTAGAGTCAATCATGGGACCACTTGGTTCATCCACTTCAACATGAGTTGCAGTCAGATGACACAGGGTAGAGATGGAAGATATCTGTGCACCTAAAGTGATGAGTGAGATACATAGAAGGATTGATATAAAGAAGATCTGGTTGGAGGTTGGGGAGAGAGATAAGTAGAGGGAGGAGCATCCAAATGACATCTTAGCGGACCCCAATTAGCCATAGGAATTATGGATGGCTTGACGTGTAGTTACTAGAAGCATGTCAGTTACAAATATTGGGAAGTGAGTTTCCTAAAAAAATAAAGGATAAAAAAAGCCCCTGCATTTTGCATGAATTTGCAAATATCTCCCTACATGTCTAATTGCTGTAATATCAACCTTGTATTTTCCGAATTATTGCAATGTTGCATTTTCCAAATTATTGCAGATCACAGAAAGTACCTACTTGTCAGCTAATGTAGAGGGAGTACCTATGTATTAGCTAACATAGGGGAATTATGTGATGATTGGATCTATCATCACCATCACTCTCTTAAGCAAAATCCATTCTCAAATTCTATCTCCATCCTCTTCACTCCTTGAGATGGCCACATAGCCCCCCGTCAATGACCCCCCCTCCCCCGGCCACCACCATTGCCTCCGCCACCGCCGTCTCTTTGGTCCTCATTCCCTCAACCATCGCTAATCCCATCCTCCTCTCTCTTCCTCTTCTTTTCCCTCTTTCCTCTTTTGCCTCTCCCTCTCCCTCTTTTTCCACACCTTGAGAACGAAGAGGATGTTAGACTTGGAGTCGTCAGATGACTTGCTCTGTTTGAAAGAACAAATGGAAGCGGAGGAAGATGTTGAGCATTTTCTTTGATGCATAGAGAAATCGGCATTTGCTACATTTAAGATACCCTTTTGGGGTTGAATGCATCACCTAGCATTTCACTTTGTTCTTCTAATGGGTTCAAGTTCTTTTGCTTTGTTTTACTCGCCCATGACAAAGCTACAAGTTTAGCAGATTCTACACCTGCATCATTGTCCTTGTCTCTTTGTGTTGAGTCTAAACCAAAGAGTAGGATCAAGTGATATTTCATCCATTTTGTACTTGTTAAATGCTATTGGTGCCATTAAGTCTATATGACTTTGTGTATTTAAAGTGAAAGGGAGAGATGAACTGATGGTGCCATTGGTATAGGAGATGGAGCTTTTTTCATTGGCACAGAACTGAAGCACTTGTCTTTCTAATTCTTGTTTCCCATTGGCTGGGATTTGTAGAGAGAGGTAGAAAAAGAGGGAGAATAGGAGGAAAGAGCGAGAGAGGGGAAAGAAGAGGAAGTGGAAGGAGAGGAGGAAATGGGTAGTAGTTGTTGGGGGGGATGAGGAAAAGGATGGGGGCCGTGATAGTGGTCAAGGTATTGCCAGCAAGGGCTGAGTGGCCATCTTAGTGAGGAGAGTTAGGGGAGTGGATGGGGTTAAGGTTAGAGTTTTAGGGGGTTTTGTTCGTAATGGTGCTTTTGATCATAGGTTTAATCATCACCAATTACAGCCACATCAACTAACAAGCACGGTCGGCAAGCTTGATCCTAATTGGGAGGATGGGCAACATTGCAATGATCCAATAATGCATGGTTGACATTATATGAATTGGACATGTAGGGGGTATTTGCAAATTTATGCAAAATGCAGGGGGTTATTTTTTTTACCCAAAAATAAATGAGAAAACACTTAGGAAGCATGTGTGAGATGAGTGTTGGAGGAGATTCGAAAGGCACCATTGTAAATAGAAGATTCCTCCTACTAAGGCTTGATCTGAAAATTAGATTGGATGGTGTTGAGAACGGGTGTATATTTCTCTTGATAGTGGTTTAAATTTGCCATTGCCAATTCAAATGTCTTTTAAAATTATTGAATCTTGAAAAGATACCTTTATCTATTTATAGTATATAACAAAATCAATTTATGCACCAAACTAATCCAAGACATCAGCTGGAATTTTTTCCCCATGCAATGAACTGGAAATTTTTGAGAGTAAATGCCAGGAAGTTAAGTAGGTATGAGCAAGTTTTGCACATACTATGTCTGACATCTATTTTGATTCAGGATGTAGGATTGTAACCACATTTGATGCCGGAGTGCTTAGAAGTTGCTAGATGAATGTTTGAGCCAAAACTACATGTGAGACTGGACTATATGGATTGTGGGACCATGTAGAGTGCATGAGCTCACTGCATGGGTTGCAGGTTTTGTCCACATGATTCTTGGAACCCAAATTGAGCTGTCTTGTTAGGAACGTTTGATATTTGTTAATTCTAGAGAGTTTTGGTTTTTTTTACTTTTTTTTTTTGAGAACTTTTGATGCTATTAGGAATTGGTAGTTAGGGTTCTTCGAGTTAGAATAGGACTTGGAATCCTACATGAAAAGTTGAAGAAATGAGTCCTCTTGTACTAATGAATACCCATATTGAGGCTTCTCTTGTACTCATGGTAGAGTAGAGATATTTTAGTTATTGATTTGTGAGATTTCTCTTGTAGAAATTGTTGTCACCTTCTCTCTATTTTCTCTCTCCTTTCTTTTCGGGGATTCTTAGGGTTTGCAAGTGAGCGTGTGAGAGCTCTATCCTTGGAGTGGCCAGCCAAGGTGATGTTTTTGGGCCTTGGAAGAGTGACCTGCTTTGGTTCTCTTCCAACTACCATCTGTCTATTCTAACATCTGGCATCGAACGTGTTGTAGTGGGGTTTCTATCTTGTCACAATTGGTTGCACCGACATATTCTTTCTCCTTCGAGTTTTCATCCCAAGTTCAACACCTTCTAGTTGTAGTTTGTATCAGAACAAGGTTTCAAGATGCTGCCCTGCCGTCACAGCGTCAAAGAGTGAACATAAGCAAGACCTATGAGACATCAAAGTTGGTGAATTTTGCCACTAGCCTGAACAACTTCCAAAAGAAAAATCAACGACTTCATCAATGGCAAGAATAATGTAAACGTCGATATCGCCAGGGTATCAAGCATTACTCTAATAGAGAGTCGTTTACTGATGAAGGATGGCATTTCAATGAAAAAGTGGGAGATTTCAATCCATTCTACAGTAGAACATCTTCAACGAGTGAAGAAAATATCTATCATCATTGCAAATGAAGGCCACATTGCAACCATCACGATTTCGGCATAGATATTCCAGATTTTGACGGATGCCGGTGACCTAACAAGTTCATTGATTGGTTGACATGCGGCATCAAGGAGCGTGAGGAACAAACTATAGTGCGATATCTTAGAGGATTGAAGCTTGAAATTGAGCAAGTCATGCAACTCCAACCCTATTGGATGCTGAGTGATGTGATACAATTGACAACAGAAGTCAATAAGCAGCAATTAAGAACAAGTAATTCGTGCTTTCTGAAGTATGGAAATGGAGCATCCAACTAGAGAAGTTTCATGTCAAAGACATTGGCATCCTCCAAAGTTAGTGCTTCTTAACTATCTCAGAAGAAGGACAGGGACGTCCTCAGCAACCCCAGCCATTCCAACATTATTGCCTCCAATTGTCATGAGGTTTCAAGTGCCAAGGATTTGGGCATATTATAGTTGACTGCATAAATTGAAATCTTGTCTCTTTGGTGGAGGAAGAATCGTGCATAGAAGAGTAAGAAGATCAGCCAGTCAAGTGGATGAGAAAGATCCAACCTAGGAAGAGCAAGTGCTGCCAATCAAATGAAGCCTTGGTGGTCCACCACAACCGTAGTACGATCATGACAATTAATAAAGAAGTTTAGTTATGCCACAACATCTTCCATACTAAACACAATTGCATGGAAAGGTTGTTCTGGATTTGGGATTCTGTGATGGAGTTGAAAAAGAAATTTTCAGTGATGGAAGATAATGTTCTTCCGATGTCTAGCTTACCAAAAAGAGTGCTCCTCGATGCCGCTGTGGAGATGGATCTCATGGATGAGTTTTTATCAGTACGAGGCTTTGATTGCTTAGATCTTTTTCAACCAGGTACCTCTACTTCTACAAACCCCTTCAGTTCTTCAGGTTTTTCTCCTCTTTTTGAGGTCAGCAATGGCTTGTTCCAATCCACTCTTGCTGGAAAATGATAACCAAAATGATGTGGAATGGTTTGTTTTCTCTGTGGATCTACTTTAAGATGACATTCAAGTAGAATCAGTTGATGCTGCGTTAAAGGCCCTTTCCTATAGAGAAGATATAATTGAGGAAAGTATTTGTCTAACATATGCTTTGCAAGTATCACAACAGGAGAAACTCATCATTAATGAGGAAAAACTATAGGGTCTCAATACTAGTTTCATCCATGAAGCGCAGAATCATTAAACAACACAAGCTTTCCTCTACAATCACCTTCTCATGCACATTTTCCAATTTCTTCTCCTTGTCAATTTAGCCCATCGCTTGACATTACTGACTTTCTCCGTCAATGTTTCAGAAAGGATACAGTGCAGAGACTAGATGCCAACAATGTTGCAGCATCCATGGATCCAAAACTCAAGATTTACTTTGCCATCCTCTCTATGACAAACAACTGGATCAATTAGGAACATTGATGAAGATGTCACCATAGACTCGAGTGGGGATAACCAAATGGGCAATAAAAGTCCATCAGTACAGAAAACAAAGATGATTCATGAGAAAGAAATTGTACAAATGAAGACTCCAGTTTAAAGTGTAACCTTGCTCAGAATATCTATTTAGATAGTGCAAAAAATATAGTGGATGATGTGCTTCCAGGCTAGTGGTCTTTCATGTCTCAAAATTCGTTGGTTCATCCTTTGTTTTGAATGAGCCTGACTTGAAGGTGCTGCACAATATGGCTCATGCCGGAAAGAGGGCTTACTGCAATACATCAGCTCATCAAGCAAGCCCACCTGTCATGGAACCCATTCATGATTGCCTCTGCCATGTCCACCACTGCTAAGAAGCACATTAACTGTGGGCAGTCTATCAAGTCACAAGGCCTTGAGATGTACTTCCTATATCTCTCCATTTTGTTCGACCTTAGCATTGGTTTTATCAAATCTTCAGCTGCACTGAATCCTAGCCTCATCTTCTCATTAGACTTTGAGGATTATATCAGCTTTTTATTTTCGTTGTCCAAGCTTGATCCCTCTGCAATGCATTCTGCCACCGGAATACCAAGTAACAAGACATTTGATGGTCTTTTCAAGGTTTTGAAGTGCATCAATAGCAATGCCTATAAAATTGAACTTCTTGGAGACTATGGAGAACTTGCAACATTCAACATAATTGACCTATTGCCTGATGACGAGTTTTCTCCAAATAGGGGAATATATGATGTTGGAGCATCGACGGCTCACTTGCTAAACAAGTTGGGTTGAGCCAAAAATGGATGCAAGACTAGATTGCACGAGTTGTGGGATTGTGTAGGGTGTACATGCCTATCGCATGGCTTGTGGGTCCCATACACATGGGTCATGGGTTCCATACATGGATCTTGGAACCTAAGTTGAGTTTTGTCTTATTAGGAAAGTTTGATATTAGTTAATTTTAGAAAGTTTTGATTTTTGTGAATTTTCTTTTTAAGAAATTTTTGATGTTATTAGGAAAGTTAGTAGTTAGGGTTCTTCGAGGTGGAATAGGACTTGGAATCAAGGAATGTCGTATCGGGTCGAACTGTCCGATACGGGGCATACCGAACTGGACTGGCGGGGAATCAGGACGGTTCCAATGTGAAAAACGGCACACACTGGTGCCAGAGAAGAAAGAGAGGAAAACAGAGGGGGGAGAGAGAGAGGAGAGGGAGGGAGGTGGGAGTCATTGGAGGCCGGCGGTGGCCCACTGTGGCCATCGGAGGACTTTCGAGCTTGTTATCGCTCGATAGGACATGGTGGAGAGCGAGAAAGAGAGAGAGAGCGCTTGGGGGGGACGTATCGGACGGACGACGCCTCCGTTGCGAGGCCCTCAGTGGTTGGCGAGCCCATACCGACGGGCCGGAGGGCAGTCGAGCGAGAGGAGGGCCTTCGCGGCTCCGCCGGTCCGCCCCCTTCTTCGAAACGAAACAGGTAAGCGTATGGTGTTTCCGATTTTTTTTTTTGGATTTAAACAGGTGAAGTCAGCAACTGGGCTGCCGACTTCACCTTTCATGCATTTTTTAAAAAAAATCCTTCGTGAAACAAGGGCGACGTCCTTGTTTCATGCTCACGGAGCCGCGTGGGTGGACTGCACCGTCCGGCGGCCACGACGGCCAGCCGAAGGTTGTCTGGCGGCCCCTTCCCATCCCTCTTTTTCTTTCTTTCTCTCTTTGTATTTCTCTCTCTCTCTCTCTCTGTCTTCTCCCAGTTTGGCACTGTTTTCTTTCGTCGGTTCGCCTCGGTTCGTCACGGTATGGAACCGTGCCGAACCGTACCGCCGGCCGGCCGAAACGGCCGTAGGTATCGGTTCTGCGAACCTTGCTTGGAATCCTATATTAGAAAGTTGAAGAAAAGAGTCCTCTTGTATTGCTTGTAAATATCCCTATTGGGCCTACTCTTATAATCATATTATAGATATGTGAGTTATTGATTGGTGAGAATTTTTTTGTGGAAATTGTTCTCATCTTCTCTCTATTCTCTCTCTCCCTCTTCCTTTCCATGGATTCCTAGAGTTTGCAAGTGAGTGAGTGAGAGCCATATCCTTGGAGTGGCCAGTCAAGGTGATGTCTTTTGGCCTTGGAAGAGGTGACCCACCCAGGTCCTCTTCCAACTACTGTCTGCCCATTCTAATACCTTGAGTCGTAGGTGTCGCTACAATTTGTTGCGTTGACATATCTTTCTTCGATTTTTCAGTCCAAGTTCAATACCTCTCACCATCAACATTTTAGCTTAAGTTCTGTTTTACTTTTGAATTTGTACAGTCATGTAATCACACCCAAAGGATACTCTCTAGTGCAATTTATGGTAGCAATACAATCTTGATATTGATAATCTAGAGTATGGAAGATAACATACCAGCAGTAGTTATGTAGTTGTCAATAATACACCTAAGATATGCTGAATACAACCGACTCTACCTTACGCTCATATTTATGCTTGTTATGATCCATTTTATATTTTCCAAGTTAGCTTCATGTAGAAATACAGATCCTCTTTTCTTCTCTTTGTATTATATTTAGCTTTGTAGATTTGCATATCCAGGTATATGTCATCTACATTGTTAAAGGTTGCCAGAGAACATTCTTCAGTTGTTGCAGTCGTTGGCAAAGGGCATTTGTCAGGAATAAAGAAACATTGGCAGCAGCCTATTGAGGTTAGAACCATTTTCATAATGTATATTTGTGCTGATTTGTATGTGAATTTGATTCATAATATTTCTTGAATGGTTGTCACCAAAGATTCTAGCTTTTCGTGAAAGGTAGGTTAAGTCTGGAGAGCTTTCTTGTTGCTGAACTGTCTCAAGATATGTGAAAGCTATAATGAGATCACATTCTGAGGATAATGCATGTTAGCTGTATTCTTAGTTCGAGAATTATTTTATATTTTAGAAAGCATTATGAAATTACTAATAGTCCTTAAAAATTATTACTGGAAAGATATTATCACCAAGTAGTGCTAATCATGTAGTACAAAAGATATATTTTCTACTCTTATTTTCTATTTGGAGATTCCATTCTAGGTGGTTGTACTGGTAACTAGAAGTGGCCTTTTTCAGTTCAGTTGATTTTTTTTTTCCCAAAACGTGTAGAATAGCCAACAATTGGTTGCCATATCTCATAAGTCAGTAACTTCATTATTAGGGATAGTGTGCATGCTATATCATTAGGCATTGTCTGCAAATTCTAAACAAGTTTTTTTGTTTTTTTTTTCAAAGAAAGGATACAGAAATAACGCTGAACCCAACGTATTCCAGAATATCTAATGCTGTTAATCCTTGTGACACAAATATGTGGAAAATTGATTTATTTCTTGGGGAAAAAAATAAAATAAAAGAATATAAAAAGAAGACATTCAAAACAGCTAAATAACGCTCATTAAAAGAATACAAAAAGAATGCTGAACCCACTTCTTCTGTAATATCTCATTCTGGTGTTTTTCTTGACATTAATTTATATGTTAGGTCGATTAGTCTGGCTATCATGTTTCTAGGAAAAGAGAAGGGAAAGCAACCATCCAATAAACTCTTCCCCTTGCTCTTCTCCTACTTGGCCACATTTGATCCTATGATACCAGATGTTATGGATGGACACCACATTAACAAAATAATTAATGAATATAGATTGCACTCATGAGAGACTTGTTTGTATGGTCTCCCAAAATTCTGCCTTACAGCCATAGGTAAGATTATCCATTATAACCCGAGGGTAATCATAGAAGGGATTTGCTCCCATATGCTTCATATCTCTTAATTCTTCTGTCGTGTATGTTGCAGGTAAAGCATCTTTTGGAAGTTCCTGTCAATGGTGCAGCTGTTTCTTGGATGAAAATCTTAGCATCGGTAGGTGTGGCAGCGACCGGGATTGCCTTGGCTTCTGGTCTCTATCTGACGGGCAGGAGGTGATTTGGGGTCAACAAATAGTTCTCTACATTGGAGTCTAGAGAAAAGCAGCGCAATCAGTATACTTTCATTTATATATACTAATAGCTCGATAATTTGATATCTAGTCATCTTATGTATTTTCTTCATATTATAAAAAAATTCTATGTTTTCCATAACTAGAACATAGTGATCTTTCTAAAGTTTTTGGATGAAGTTTTTGGTTTGTCGTAGAATATTAGGGCACTTTTGATTTGTGAATTGTGATCAGAATCAGAATGTACTGAAATGGGAGTTAGAATAGCCATATTTTTCAATGCATTTGGTTTGTGACCGAAATCGGAATGGGCTTTGAAATCTATAGAAGAGTAGGGATTGAATTTTTGGGGATTAGGGCATTCCTATTCCCTTTTGTAATCAAAATGGTTCTCAACCAACCAGATGGAATGGGCGATACTCTTTTCAATCCCATTACAGAGCACAACTTATTTCTGGTGATTCCATTAATAAATTGCATAGAAGAGTAAGTTATCAATGGCAAATGTTTGCAATTATATCTGAAGGGCTGTCTGGTGGTATTATTGTTCTATAGAAAAAGAATTTGAATTATATTGATTTTTATCAGTGGCAAATGTTTGCAATTCTATTTGAAGGGTTATTTGGTGGTGTTATTGTTCTATGGAAAAAAATTGAATTATATTGATTTTTTCAGCAACAATAAACAAGTTGTGATTGGAGTTATCACTGAAAATGGACTCAAACCATGGATACTTGGAATAATATATGCTGCTACATGAGGTTTGGGGGGTGATTCACAATTGTATTACAAATGGCCAGCTGGTTAATGATTATAAGAGATTTCAATATTATTTGTTTAGGGGAGGAGAAGAGAGGAAGCATGGCAGTATCGAATACGTATCTGTATCGTACCGTATCTCATATTCATATAGCAAAATGGCTGTTATATTTTTAAGAATTTATCGTATCTCCATATCCATATCGTACCGTATTTGTGTTCCATATCATATCTATGCTTCTTAGGAAGAAAAGTGGTAAAAGATTTCAAGAAACAAGGGGTGTTTTGGATTTTAGAATATTTATTCAAACAAATGCCTTGGTTGATTTGGGATTTTCTAGTAGTTAGTTTACTTGGTGCAATAATAGATTATGAGGAGCAAGGGTTTGGGAATGACTTAATTGTGCTATGGCAATTGTAGATTGGATGGATATTTTTTCTGAATCGAAACTCTCCCATTTGGCCAGGGTTGGATTTGATCACTGTCTGCTTCTCTGGCAAATGAATTCAGCAAAGAATGTCATGAAATATACTTCTTTCAGATTTGAGAAATTTTGGTTTTCATGTGATGGGATTACAGAAGTTGTTCGGAAAGCTTAGAAATTTAGTGGTGATGTCTCCTGTGGTGTCAAAATTCTGCGGCTATTTAAGAAAACACGATGAGCACTTCAAAAGTGGAATAAAGAATATGTTGGTTATTTTTTTGTTAAAACTGAACGTCTTGAAAACCAAATTAAACAGTTATAGGAAGAAGATATTCAAAGTGGAGGAACCGCATACGGTTGCAGATTGGTTTGTCTAGGAAAATAACTGAGTATTAAAAGGTGTTGTGACTCCAAGAAGTCTTTTGGCATCAAAAATCAAGAGTAAGATGGTTAGAAGGAGATTCCAACACTTCCTTCTTGCATCTTTCCATCATTCTACGGAGAAGGAAGAATCAAGTTAATGTATTAATAAGCCTGGTGGAGTTATGACAGAGGATGCAGTAGAAATTGAGTTATATCTATTTTAACTTCCTTTCAAAACCAGTGGTGTACATAGGGATCTTGTTCGCCCCTTGAACTTCCTTCAATCCAAACACCTGTAACAGGTCAACAGAATCAACATCTCATTCAAGATGTATCAAAAAGGAAATTGATGAGGTTTTGAATCAACTACCATCTGACAGAGTTCTTGGACCAGATGGATTTTAGCCATTCTTCTTTAAAACCTTCTGGCATATTATTAAAAAGGGTGTTATAGCAGCAGTTCAAGAGGTGTTTAAGTCTTACTAGATGCCTGGGGATTGGAAAGCTAGTAAGCTACTTACATTATTTTAATTCCCAAAAAAGAAAGCCCAGTGGAGGTGAAAGATTATCGGTCAATAAGGTTGTGGAACATGATATAAATTGATTGCTAAAATTCTTGTAAATCGTATGAAGCTTCTCCTGCCCAATTTGATTTTAGCAGAACAAGGAGCACTTGTCCTTAATTGTAAATTTCTGATATGTTATGGTGGCACAAGAGGTTTTTCAAGATATGAATATAGCTTCAAATAGAGAATCTTTAATGGTTATTAAGGCTGATATGGAAAAAGCCTATGATTGTATTTTTTGGAGGTATCTCTTTGTATTTCTTAGCCATTATAGATTTCATCCAACTTTCATTAGATGGATAATGTGCTGTCCAAAATCCAAGATTTTCCATCCTTTTTAATAGAGGTCCCTCTCATTGATTTTCCTCTTGTAAGGGATTAAGACAGGGTTGCACTTTATCTCCATTCTTGTTCATACTTTGCTCTGACATGCTATCAAGATCCTTGCAAATGTTAGACGTATTTAGAGCTTTAAAAGGATATAGACCTAAACCTGATGGTCCAAACATATTACACCTTATGTTTGCTGATGATTTGCTTCTTATGGCCAAAGCAAATCAAAAAAATGCAATGGTTTTAAAGAATGCAATTATGGACTACTGCAGTCAATCATGTCAGAAGGTAACATCCTTAAATCTCAAATTCAGTTCAGTCAGAAGGTTAACCCCTGAACAAAACATGGTATTCTTCAAATGCTGAATATTCCATTGAAAGAAGGATTGTGGAACTATCTTGGAGTATCTTTGGCTCGCTGTAAGTTGTGCCTGCAGGATTTTACTTCATTGTTTGACAGAATTCATAAGAGGCCTGGAGGTTGGAGATGGAGACATTTATCGCAACCTGGGAAAATCATGCTGCTACAATCTGTTCTTAATTCAAGTTACATGTACCTACTCTCTGTGCCTGTTTCAACATCTCGTGTTAAAGCTTGAAAAAATGTTTAGAGCCTTTCTTTGGGGACATGAGGTTGGCACGAGAAAACTTCATCTTATCTCATGGAATTGTGTTTGTATAGAAAAGGAGGATGATGGGTTAGGTTTGCAATCACCAAAGATTCGTCGAAAAACTGTCATGGGAAAAGTGGCCGCTCAACTTGTAATCCACAAAGACTCTATTTGGTCTAAACTAGTCCAAAACCAAATATAATTTTCATAGCCGGGAGAGTAATCACATCAGCAGGGGTGCATCGCCTATTTGGAGATTAATATGCTCGAATGCCAAATGGGTACGAGATGTTTTTTGTTGGCAGATTGGCCATGGCCAGCATATCAATCAGCCATTTGAATGACCCATGGATCACACAAACTCCAACCAACGGTTAATCCCATTCCCATTAATAATGGAAGATTGGAAAGTTTCTAGACTGCTTAATCATGACAATACATGGGAGCAACGTTTGGTTGAACAGATTTTTTCCCCGGAGATGGTTTCAAAAAGTCATGCTAATTCCTCCCAAATATCATTATGATGACAGGTTATGCTGGAGGAATTCATGAGGCCAAAAAATTAGAGTTAAATATGTATGAAATCATCCAAGGCTCTACTCAGAATGAAGTGACACAAAATCTGAATTGGATTTGGAAACTGAAGATGGCGCCTAGAATCAAGGCCTTTTGGTGGAACTTATGTTGGGGCCAATTGCCCTGCAAGAACCTTTTGTATTCATGGGGACTTCTAAACCAACAAAAAGCAAATTGTGATTTATGTCATGGGGGTATTGAAGATATTCAGTATTGGTTATATCATTGTTCTCATGCTTCTGAAATTTGGGCTATTTTGAAGCCAAAGTTTCCAAATTCACCAAGCTTTACGAGTTTTGCAGGACCTTATTAAAATTTGTTCTGATTGTAGTATTACAGAGTTTTATAAGGGTGCTGACATATTTACACTTGGGCCATTTGGAACTCAAGAAATGATCATCTATTTCAAAGAAAACCTTGCAACATTCTACAAACTTTTACCTCTGCTCATCATCTTGCTGATGAGTTTTATCATGTTTCATTGAAATCAGTAGGATTTTTAGAATCACAATTCTAGGGTACGGACAGCTTTGTGAGCTCATCCCACCCTTCTCCAAGATTGGTTCATTGGGTACCCCCACCAAATGGTCTACTTAAGGTTACTTTCGATGTTTCGTGGTATGAAGGAGAAGCAGGGTTGGGTTACATTATTCATGATCATTATGGCATTGTTCTTTAAGCTAGAATTATTAAAACTCAAACTGCAATTATTCCTCAAGCCGAATACTTAGTTGCTTGGACTGTCTTCTTCGTTGCTGCCCAACAGCTTGGTAAAACAAATATATGATTAGGAGATTCTGTCACCATGATTAAATAAATAAAGCAATATCAACAAAAGCTTTCTCTGCTATCCTTCATTGTTCATATTAAGATTCCCTCAAATAATGGTCTCCTATTACGCTACATCCCTTCCAGCACAAATAAAAACTTTGGTGCTGGCTGATGGTGTTGGAGTTTCTTTTTTTTGTTTGTAATTATTCTCTTGTTCTTTGTTTTTTAGGGCTTATGACCCCTTTATATATATAAAAAAAAAACACGCCCCTGTAGAATAGGTGTAACAGGATTTTCATGTTCCGCAACCAGGAATCCGTTGGTTACCAAAATTTGAAATCCGTTCTTATTGGAGGAGGCTTATCAATCATATTTTGAAGGGTTTGGACTAGGGGACATCTTTTAGGGAAGCGTTAGTTTGCATCAGGATGCAAATTCACATCGTGGGATGCCGAGCCAGATCCAATGGCCACATGAACCATGTTCCTGTTCCTTGCTAGGAATCTTCATCATGTTGCTTTAACATCAATGCCAGGTAAATGAATTTTCTTCTACAAACCATGGTTCTAGCCTAGACAGAGAAAAACTCAATTTTGGGCCAAACTAGCACTAAGGTACTCAATGATAATTTTATATACGTTCTGGCAATTAGCAAACAAATCGTTGGTAGCCTATTTCCAAAAGACCCCATAGAGGCCAACAAGCAAAATACTCCATAATGCGGGGGTAGAAGAAAATATTTGAAAAACAACAAAAAGAAAATGGTATCCTATGTTATTGGATAATGGAAATATTTCTTGCCCAATGTGATATATAGGGATATGGCTAATATATCAAAAACTACTGGATAAATCCCAATAACCTAGAAAGTGAATTTGATACAAATCAATATGAAATTTTAAATTTATAGATTTATCTAGGTAGAAAATCAAGATTCAAACTTTTAATTGGCTGCTTATCAAGATTGGTCCATGATATATCCTCTCTAATCAAGTAGAATTCCTTCTATGTTCGAAGCCTCACAAAAAAGAACGAGAGAAAGAAAGCTAGTCACTAATACATGATCATCAACTCTATGTTCGGTTTTCTTCCAGATCATTTATGCAAGAGAGAAGAGTCCAAATATTCAGACCCTTGAACCCATCTTGTGTAGTTGTGTTACATTTCATTTTCTTTCGACCAACATATAGAATAACTTAATACTCTCTTGAAAATATCCTAGAGCAAACGCTTAAATACTTGTACCTTCTCTATCCGTTACCATCCCCCAATCTTGCGTTCAATCAATTTGCATGCTTATGAGCCAAAGCTGGTCTCCTTAAGATCATGAGCCTTCAGGCCATGGAAGAAATCAGGTGGTTGATATTAGACCACCTCATCTTGAAAGCACTGAAAGATATCATCCACTAGTATCTAAAAAAGATGAGGCAAAAGCCCGAAGCTACTACTCTGAAGTGATCGACATAGATAGCTACAAATTTGCAGAGATGTTACTGCTCGATGGCTATTTTATTATCCAACCGTTCATCCATTGTAATTTGATGGCCAAGAAGTTCAATGATCCATTGAACAACAATATTTGGCTTGCAGTTTGTCTCCTGCTCCATATTATAGACTTCATGCCAAATACTTCAATGGATTGCTGAGTTTCTTGGCTATCAAATTACAACAAACAAATAGTTGAACAATAAAATGGCCATTGAGCAGCAGCATCTTTGCAAATTTATAGCTGTCCGTATCAATCACTTCAGGATAGTAGCTTCAAGCTTCCGCTTTTAAGTCATACATCTTTTTTAGGTACTGGTGAATGCTCTTTTTTGGAGCTTTCGAGAAGAGGTGGTCTAGTATCTGCCACTTGATTTCCTCTATGGTCTGAAGGTTAAGGTTACCATGATGGTGAGGACTAATGGGGACTAATTTTGGTTTCGTAGGCATGTAGATTGCTTTATTGCAGGACTGAGGCGACTTTGAAGTTGCTCAGCTTATCTGCGCATTGCCCAGACATTTCTATGTAGCTAATACTTCTTTCTCTCATGTAGAATCCATCTTCCCAATTGTATCTTGGCTGGCTTCTCTTGCTTCAATTTTGCTTTGACTTACTTTTGTTTTCTGCTCTTGTTCTTGTAGAAATCTCTAAGACATGTGGCTTGCGATGAAAATTCCCGCCATCAAGTACTTGAATCAGGCACTTGTTGGCTTTAATCTACTGTATAACATCAAATATGAGAATAAGAGCCATTATATGGCATATTTTTTTTTTTTTTTTTTTAAAAGATAGAATTATATGATGATTTTTCATGTTTAACTATTTAACATATAATATACATGAAAACTACATGCCAATAAAAAAAATCAATATTTTCTTTTGCGAATATGGACATAAATCAAAAACTATCATTATTTTCACAGTAAGTTTTTGTTGTTTTCCATTATAATGGCTAAGAAGACCATTGTGACAAGTGTAACTAATTCTCATATAACCAAGATTGCATATAAACCACCATATAACTTGCATGATCCACAGGATACATTTTTTTTTTTTCAAAATTTATTCTATTTTATTTCTCTATTTTATATGTGTTTTAAAAATAATTGGAGAAAAAACTGCATCCAATACATCAAACAGTAAAGCAAAGCTTTAGTTAATATTTGATTTATGTGCACATTCATGTTCATCAAATAAAATAAATTTAAATAAAACTATATGATTATTTTATTCAAATCTCATTTCCTTTGAGCTCCAGTTGGGTCTGGGAAATGTCTAAAAGCTTAAGTGGCCAAATATATATATGTGGATATGCACCAGTACATGGCGTAATGCTGGTATCCCTTTGCTTTCTCACCCAATCTCTCTTATATTATTTTAAGGGAGAAATACAGTGAAACCTCCACAAATTTACCCATTTGGTTGAGCCAGATCCACCCAAGCAACAGTACAATTCATCCTATTAAGAAGCTCTTGATGAGCTCAATCGGCGGTCAATACTCTAGACAATCTTCAAAAATCTGATCTCATCTTGCTGGCATTTCTTATTTCATGAAAGTTATTCCATATTGCCATTTGTTGTTTAACTGTAACATTAAAGATTGGTTGGGATGATTGGACTCAAATTTTTTTTTGAGATTTATGGGCTGGATCAATACAACAAACAAAATCAGACTGGACTAGATCTATATGGTCTAGTCTAGTCTGATTTTGCTGGTTATACCGATCCAACACATGAATTTTATAAAAATTTAGATTCAATCATCCAAATAAGTTTGAAATTGTTATGTCCGAAGCCCTACACCTGCCACCATCTTGCATGGAAGGAATATTGATTGAGTAAAAAGTATGAGATAAAAAAATACATAAAGGTGTTGTGGAGAAAGATTCTCTGCACCCTTAGGATACTTTTTGGGAATTATTTTCGTTAGCATCAAAAGTTGTTTACAGCCTATACAAACCTCAAGCAAGGACAATACAAACACCATTAGCACAAAATAAAAAACACAACATCAGACACATTCGTCCGGCTGCTCGATAGTTTGATCGTTTTAATGTTCTCATACGAAACTATTCTTTAAACATTAAAACAACTAATCACATCTTCTCAAGTTTCGAAATCTTGTTGCAGGTCGAACAAAAAAATTACAAAGATTCAACAAAGATGATATGCGAGAGAGCAAATACCTGCTAAAAGTTGCAGAGACGGTACGAGGCCATCAAGAAACCCCCATGCGCTATCTATCCGTGATTTGTAGAAGGGAAATCCGCCGATGGCTTTTCTAATTCCAAGCCGGCATATGAAAATCTATCTCAGGTCATCATCCAGATCCTCCTCAAAAAGGATCAGTTCCAAGATCAAGAACATCAAAAAAAAAAAAAAAAAAAAAAAAATGGAAGAAGCGGAATCAAGAACTGGGATCAAAGTCCAAGAGAGAGAACTGATTTCTTACTTGGAAAAGGGGAAATCGGGGCCACCGGAAAGAAGTAGGAGTTGCGATTTGCGATCTCGGCTCGGTTGCGACAATCCGTAAGAATTCTCCTTATGAATTAGCATAGAAGAAAATTCCCCTTCTGCCGTCCATTATTGTGGAAACCGGACCGTAGGGTCGGTAGGGTGTAGATGAGTTTGGGAGGGCGATGGAAGGGTGGTACTTATGGGTTTGTACACCTTAAACTGAGGTTGTCGAGAGGCTAGTGGTGGACGGGCCCATATGGTTTACAATTACAAGTAAAGCATCTATTGGAAATTCGTGCCAAAAGTGCAGGTGTTTCTTGGATCAAAATTTTAGCATCTGGAAGTGTGGCAGTGACCGGGGTTGCCTTTGCTTCGGGACTTCATGTTGCGGGGCAAACAAAAAGCTCTCTGTATTGGAGTCCAGAGAATAGCAGCGCTCTCGATGTACTTTCATTTATATATTCTAATAATTTATAATAATTTAATATTTAATATATTTTATATATTTTCTTTATATTATAATTTTTTTTTATTTTTTAATAATTAAAAATGATGATTGTTGTAGACCATCATCCCAATCTTGGCCGACCATATCTTTGGATATAACTGAGGTAAGCAAGGGTCGGCCGCAGCCGATCCGAAAGAGTTAAGAAAAATATGGTCCTAGATTTGGCAGGTCCTCCCAGTTCAGCAAGATGACTATTTCGGAAGGATAATCCTTTCGGTGTTGTCAAAGGCCAGATAAGGAAGATCTAATTACTAGAATCAGATTCCATCCTAGAAGGCAACTACCGATAGGCTCTGCGTCGCAAATGCGAAAATATGACTCCTGCTAGTGTGATCTATGTACACTTTTCGAGAGTGGCGAGTCCCCTCGGTGTATATGATTCTTATTTTTCTTCTATTTATAGAGGAGAAAGGGGGCCCCAAAGTAAGTGACTGAAAGGCCTCAAAATGTTCTCTCTTACTGTTGTTCTCCAATTTCCAGCTAACTTGAATGTCAAAGGATCTCCATAAAAAAACTTTCGGTCAGGGACTTATTTTGTAGGTTCAGCTCTGGCACTCAGGAGGCATCTCTATCTGCACCCCATATTGGGTTAAGGACACTTCAACCTCATCTCTAGTAGAGGATCCTTCCACCTCATCTTCAGCCAAGGATTCCACCTCATATCCAGCTGAGGATCCTTCTACCTCATCTCCAGACGAGGACTCCACATCATCTCCAGCTGAGGACTCCTCTACTTCATCTCCAATCGAGGACACTTCCACCTCATTTCTAGCCCAGGACTCTTCCACTTCATCTTCTACTGAAGATCCTTTCGTCGCATCTTTTTCTGAGGAGACAAAACTTGACCTTGTTGGTTTGGATTTTGGCAACAACAGATTAGAGCTAGAAGAAGAGCCCTAATCTTTACTTAGAGCTTATTTTGATAGAGAGAGTGTTTCATCATGTGCTCATAAAGAGGAGCATCAAACACCTCTCACCGCACAACGGTGCACAATCTAATGATATTTAGCAGGAAGCCATGGAGCTTGAATCAGTCCAGACACCACCGCTACCTCCTCAGCTTGCACTAGTGGTCTTTAACTATCAATTGCTCAGTAGGTGCAAGCCATGACCGTTGTGGTACAAGAATGCAACAGGCTACTGTAGCTCAGCTTACACCAAATGCCCCATGCCGAGATCAAGCTAGACTGGCAATATAGCAATCACCTCCTCATAGTCTGAAGTAAGGGCATAGTCGCTGCAGCCGATTCAAAAGCCTCCGATCGAGGACAATGTAGGTGCTCACCGATCAGTTTGTTGAAAATTATATCTTAAAATCAGTCGTGTGATGATTGAGTTCATCTTTGTATATGAATTATTGATTATTGAATAAAAGTTATTCTGATATTTTTCATCATAAAGTTACATCTTCCTTGAACTCTTGTATTGTGATGAAGTCCTTAGAACTATGCTAATATGTGATAAAGAGAGGATTTATCGTATAATTCTTAAATATGTTCGCGATCAAATGATACGTCATTACAAGACAATAATGTTTATCGAGTGGAGGTCGTTGTGTGCCATATGGGTTGGTTGTCCTCTTAATCAAGGAGTGTGGTGACACTGGTATGGCATCCAGGTGAGATATAGGGGTACATCGTTATTGAACAAGTGACTTACCTACTGAGCATTTTGCTGTCAAGAGCTGCTCGCGAAATATATAGGTATAAGTGTCCTTCAAACTTGAAATCACCATAGTTACTTGCAAGTAATTTACTGTGCTTTGGTGTCGGACTATCTGAATTTCTAATACAGTGATAGAAGGCTATTGGGTATAGTCAAGTACTTGTGAAGTCTGTGTGTAGATCAAGATGGGATTGACCTTTTCAGATTATTGAAGTTGATGTATCGCTGTATTTTAATTTAGTAAAGTCTTGACCAGGGTAATCCATGAGATAGATTTGAAAGGTTGAAATACAATACGGATGAAATAATCTCGGTTGATAGTTAATCTGAGACCATCTTAGAGCATTCACGGTCAAAAAGATGAATTATGCGGTAACCATGTGTATGACTTTTGAAATATTTCTTTGCGATAATTCGATCTATCTAAATGTTGAAACTATTACTAGATGGTATCTCGATTAGTGTAGGAATTGGTTTCTGTGCTACTGGCTTAGTGTTTGAACCTATGGAGTCACGCACACAAGTCAGACAAAGTAGGAAGGAATTGACTTATGTTTATATGTCTAATTTGGAAGTACTTGGTTTGATTGAATATATAAGCTAACTTGATTGAGAATTAAGTTATGGATCAAACAGAATTGAAGAGTTGACTATATCTAGCAAGCACTACACATGAGGTTCAGATTCAATCCCAAAGATGAACAGTTTCTGATCTATGATCCATAGAGCATATGAAAGATTGAATTTAAGTACTAATTAATTTTAGATTAGATCTGAATTAATTAGACTTAATTGGATCCAAAATCTAAGTTAGACTTGATATAAAAGTTCTAAAGAGTTTGAGATTGATAGCCTTTCGAAATTGTTTCGAACCAGCTTCGAATCGAATTCGAATCGAATTTATTTTTTATGAGATATGAATATTTTCACTTGCACTGAAATTTTCCTCTATTATGGGCCAAGCAACACCTAGAGTTTTGCTCATTTGGGGTGTCCCATGTAGGTGAGGGAGTGGGTGCAAATTGATTGTCATATATGATGGCAATTCTATCTCATATAGGAATCCTTCTTTCATGAGTATTGGACTGATTCAAATCAGATTTGAGTTAGAACTCTTATATATATTGGGTTATAGAAATTATCTATAAATAGAGAGGGTCTCTATCTATGGATATATAGCAAATAAATCAACTTGAGAGAAGAGAGAAAGAGAGAGAGGTGTGAGAAGAGAGAGAGGTCCCTTCTTCCCCTTTGGCCTCTCCCTTTGTTGCTGCCCCTCTTCCCTTGGACGTGGATCTTATTTGGGTGTCCCACCTATTGATGTGAGATATCATACCAGCACATCTTATCCTTTGATTGATTGAGTTGGAAAGGCAATTGGATTGGAGTTCATCCTGTTTTCTTGCAACATGTGACATGCATGTGAAGCAGAGAGTCTGCACATCCAGGCCTCTGCGAAGGTTTATATCAGATAATTTGAGATTTAATTTCTAGTTCTACTGCTAATCAGATAAAGATTTGATCCTTAATCATATAGATGAATAAAAAAATTTTTAGATGCAACCTGGACTTTCCGAGGAGAAACAATTTCTTTCCCTTCAATTGGTATTAGAGCAGGCCTGAAATATATACATACATAATAGAATTTTTCATGATTAATTACATAAGATGTAATTAATATTTTTTATATAATATTAAATCTGATTTAAATCTATATAAAATTTTTGATCTGATTTTGATTGGATTAGAGATGCCTAATCAATGGTTAATTGAGATTGTTATAAATTTGTTATAATAGAATTCTGCTGTTGCCAAATTTCTGATAGAATAATAACGTGAATTGAAATCTATTTTAAATTTATTTTAATAAAATTTTAATATTATTATTTTTTTATGAAGTGGGGTTTATTTTAGATCTAAATTGGATCTATTTTGATGGATATTTAGATCTGAATCCTATCGAAATTCAGCACTGTACGAAAATAGATTTTATCAAAAATTTATTCCTTATGCATTCATATTTGCATCTAATTAATTTTTTATATAATATTAAATCTAAAATTGATATTTTATAATCAGTATAAGATATGTTTCAGATCTGATATGATGTACATGATGCATCAAATCTAATTGGATTAAATGAAGAATATAATTGATAAGATCAAGGATATGTTCATGACATAAAATAGTTTTGTGAATAATTGCATATTGATGTAATTATATATAAAATTAGATTTTAAATCTTTGTAGCCTAGTACTCAGATTGATGAGCTCACCAGACCATCCGATCATAGGAGATTGAAGAGATTAATCTTTCTTTTGTCTATTCGATGGATTCTTTTATGACGTGTAGGAGTGCCATTGTGATCCGATTTCATGAAGAAAAAAGTGAACAAATTTTTATATATTATTTTGATCATAAATATATTTAGATTAGATCTAAAATAATTTATGATTCATTACAAAAGGATAAAATTTAAATATAAAATTATTTTAGATCTGAATTGCATGTTATATATGATGTAATCGATATTAATCAAAAAGTTATCATGATGCATGAGATGTATGTATGAAGTTTAGATCATACGTATGCATGTTTAATCGTTAAACATATTATAAAAATTTATTTTCATATGTTGAAACATAAGATATGCTTCACCTGAAATCCTTATAGAATAGTTCTATAGATTGAAACATACGTTTCATACACTTAATCATGAATTAAGTTTTGAATAATTTAGATTTGAGAATTGAAGATCATTAAGACATCACATAAAATGATGGACAAAGGGTTAGCATGAATCGATCCTTCTAATGGGTTAGACCTAGGGTTAGAAATATATATGGACCATATAGAAAAATTGATTAAATTTAATTAAGTATTGAATTAGATTAGATCAGTATTTCTTTAAATCGATCTTAATAGTTATAGTTTGATCAAGTCCACGTATTTAATCCTAATAAATGGACCATGATCATGGCTCCATGGTTGAGTCCGAATCTTCTAATGAATCAAATCGAAACTAATTAACCAGTTGGTATCTAAAGTAAGTTTGGTAGATTCGATCAAGTGGTTTTTAATTGAGAGCTATTCACCTAGATATGTCTATGGTGAGTTAAGGACATATCCCTCTCACTGATCTCACTTATCTGGCCAATATGATAGATTATATTTTAATTAAATCATTAATCGATTTATGCAGATCCATACAATTAAGGTGAATTAGTGTGACTAATTTAGGTATCTTTAGATCAGCTTGTGTCTAATCCTTTACATGACTTGGTGAAGTCAGTGGAAGGATTTGCACCTTGCAGGTCGACTTCTTCTCTTATTCTCACATCAATGAAATTAAATTCTCTAAATTATTAGATCTATAAAGTGATAAAGTTATGAGATAACTTGGTCATTGCCTCTCATTAAGGTGCGTGATAATGAGTCCAATATTCTAAATAGACATTGGAGGCGCCACACGTCTGGTATCTATTATATATTAAAATTATCATTCATCATATGACCATCATGATGTATCTTTAGATCAATGCTTAGGTTGGTCGAGCCACACTCAGGTCTAGACATCCGTTTGTTGGATGTACTTGGTGTGTCATGTTAATAGTTGGATCTAATCAAAATTTTTAGTGGACGCGCCACACGCCTGCTGAAGAGATGCCTGAGGCAAAACTTATTGCTAGAAGTTGTTTGGAGAAATAATTGGTTATGAAACTATCCATGGATGCACTAGGGTTGGCCGAGCCATTCTCAGGCCTGAATGTAGTCCGTATGAATTTTAGTATCTGCTAAAGAATTAGTGTAATTTTTTGAGTTGAAGGTAGAGGCTACTAATTCATAAAAATAGTGAGAGGACCTTTAGACTAAAGTTCATATCTTCAGGATCAAAAAATAATTCATATACTAATAGACTAATATTTTTTCTTTCAGTTATGGCCAACACACTATCCCTCCGTATGCTGTTGGACAGCGACAAGCTTATCGGATCTAACTTCGATAGCTGGTATCAAAAGTTGAAGTTCATCTTGGAGTACGAGAGAATTTTGTACGTCCTTACGAATCAAACACTTGAAGAACCTATAGCCAATTCTCCTCATGCCGCGAGAGATACTTACATGAAGTGGCTTAATGACCATACGACAATGTGTTGCATGATGAGGACAGCTATGAATGACGAACTTAGTTGTAAGTTCGAAGATGCATAGCTAGAGGTGATCATTCAAATATTGAATGAGTCCTTCGGTACTCCTGAAGATACGGAGAGACACAAAATCTCTTGCACAGTGTTCAATGCTTGTATGCGAGAGGAGGCTTCAATCATCGATCATGTATTATACATGATTGAGTAGATTGAACGTCTTAGCAAACTTGGCTTTTCATTGCATGAATAGTTAGGTAAGGATGCTATCTTCAATTTGCTACCGAAATCCTACCTACCCTTTTTCAGTCATTATAGAATGACAAAGCCTACAGTAAACTATCATAGTTTGCTAGAGTTACTGCAGACTTTTGAAAAGGATCACCAGCTCCAGAAGGAGCCAGTGAATTTAGTGAGAGGTTATCTACAGGATATCGATCCTCTAAGAGAGGAAAGAAGAAAAAAATACAAAAATTCTGTACTGCTGATTCTAAGCAGAGCAAACCATCAAAAGTTGATAAGAGTCAGGTAGAGTACTTCTTTTGTAAGAAGCTGGATTATTGAAAAAGAAATTATCCTGCTTATATAGCCACCCTTGACCCAAACAGGCCTAAAAATAAGTGAAAGAAGCAAGCGATTGCTTTACAAGGTACTTATATGATAACACCTTGTAATTTTTCTATTTGTGATACTGCTATCTGGATATTGGATACCAAAAATCCTATTAATATATGTAATTCATTGCAAGGACTACAGGCAAGTAGGAAGTTTTGAGAGGACGAGCGATTTCTTAATGTTGGAGATGAAAGTTTTATTCCAGTTCTGACCTTGAAAATTTTATAGTTTGTCTTCGAGTCCAGTAGTGTCATGTTAAATGATTGTCATTATTATCTCTCTTTTTTGATAAATGTCATCTCTGTAGGCCTTTTGGCCAAACTCGGTTACAAGTTTATAATAAAGGATGATTTTTGTGATATCATTATGAATGCTACTATAATTATGCGTGGACAATTGAAATATGGTATATACATAATATCATGATCTGTTAGTGTAATGTACACACCTAGTAAATATCTTAAATTAGATAATGTCAGTGAATCCTATCTTTGGCATTGTAGGTTTGGTCATGTGAACAATAATAGGATTGATAGGTTGATCAAGGAATATATCTTTGAGATAGATGACTGTGAATCATTACCTACTTGTGAATCCTGTCTACTTGGTAAGATGATTAAGTCACCTTTTAAAGAAAAAGATGAAAGAGCCAGTGATGTTCTAGGCCTAATACATACTGATGTATGCGGGCCTATGAACATTAGTGCTAGAGGAGGATACTATTGCTTCATTATATTTACAGATGACCTATCGAGATATGGGTATGTCTATCTTATGAAGCATAAGTCAGAATCATTTGAAATGTTCAAACGATTCTGTGCTGAAGTAAAGAAATAAACTGGAGAGAGTATTAAGATTCTTTAATTAGATCGAAGAGGTGAATACTTTATCAGTGAGTTTCTGACATATCTGAAAGAGAATGGGATTCTTTCATAATGGACTCCTCCTGAAATACTATAACATACCAGAGTGTCAGAGAGGAGAAATCGAACCTTGTTAGACATGATCTGATCCATGATGGGCTTTGCGAGTCATCAATCTTCTTTTGGGAATATGCTCTAGAATCTGCCTGCTACATTCTGAATAAGGTGCCCAGCAAGTCCGTCGATAAAATTTCATATGAGATATAGATTGGGTGTAAGCCGGTGCTCTTACACCTTAGGGTCTAGGGGTGTCTAGCTTATGTCAAGCATTTAAAGACAGATAAGCTTGGACCGAAGTCTGACAGATGTTTGTTCGTAGTATACCCAAAGAAAACTAAAGGATACTACTTCTACCTCACTGTAAAATAAAAGGTGTTTATCAGCAGTCGGACAGTCTTTTTGAAAAAATAGTTTCTTGGTGAAGGAGCTAATACCTATAAAATTAAACTTGATGAAGTTCATGAGGTGGAAGGATCGATACACACAGAATTGGATTTGATTGGTGAATTGAATCCAGAGCCAATAGAGGTGCCATTAAGGAGATTCGGTAGAGCACCGCATCAGCCGGACAGATACTATAATTTTTTGATCCAAAACGATGACCCCATCAAACTTGATGAGAATGATGAGGATTCGATCACCTATATGGAGGCCATGCAAAGGTCTGACTCTCAGAAATGGCTTGAGGCCATAAAATCCAAGATGGAGTCCATGAAAATCAATGGTGTATGGACACTAGTTAATCCATCCGAAGGGATAAAATTCATAGAGTGTAAATAGATTTTCAAGAGAAAAAGAGGAGCGAATGAAAAGGTAGAGACCCATAAAGCCTGTCTAGTTGTCAAAGATTACCATCAGCATTATAGTATTGACTATGATGAGACATTCTCTCTTGTGGCAATGCTCAAGTCCAACTGGATTATGCTTGCTATCGCTGCACACTTAGATTACAAAATCTGAAAGATGGATATCAAAACTGCTTTCTTTAATGGAAAGCTGGAAGAAAAGGTGTATATGATACAACCTGAAGGGTTCACATCCATAGATGCATCAAAAGTGTGCAAGCTGAAAATATCTATTAATGGACTTAAGCAGATATCAAAGAGTTGGAACATGCATTTTGATAAGGTGATCAAAATGTATGGTTTCATTAGGAACAAGAAGAGCCTTGTATCTACAAGTGGGCTTTCGATTCTGTAGTCATCTTCTTTGTGCTGTATGTGGATGATATACTGTTACTAGAAAATGACATCCTGACTTTGCAGAGTGTGAAGCTGTGGTTATTATCACAGTTCTCCATGAAGAATTTGGGAGAAGCATCCTACATCCTTGGAATAAAGATCTATAGGGATAGATCTAGAAGGTTGCTTGGATTGTTCCAAACCACGTACATCGATATCTTATTGAAGCGGTTTAACATGGATAATTTCAAGAAAGACTATCTTCCGATAGGCCATGGAATTACTCTTTTCAAGAAGGATTGTCTGACAATTTTGAAGAGAGAGAGCACATGAGTAGAATATCATATACTTCGACAGTGGGATCTATCATGTATGCTGTGATATGTACGAGATCAGATGTGGCCTATTCACTAGGGATAGTGAGTAGGTACCAGTCTGATCTAGGTGAGAAGCATTGAAAGATTGTGAAAGCAATTCTTAAGTATTTGAAAAATACTAAAGACCAATGGTTTATCTATGAAGACACTGATCTAAAACTTGTGGGATATACTGATTCCAGTTTTTAGTCAGATTGTGATGACAACAGAAGCATATCGGGCTACGTATTTACTCTAAATGGAGGAGCTGTTTGCTGGAAGAGTTTCAAGCAATATACTGTGGTCGATTCTATATGCGAAGCAGAATACATTGCTACATCGGATACTGCAAAGGAGGTGGTGTGGTTGCGAAAGTTCATCAACAAGTTGAAAGTTACACCTTCCATTGATGGCCCTGTATTGCTGTACTGTGACAGCTTCAGTGCCATAGCTCAGGCTAAAGAACCCAAGTCGCATCATCACACCAAGCATGTTCTGCACCACTATCACCTGGTGCGAGAGATCGTGAATCGTGGTGACGTCAAATTTCAGAAGATCGACAGAAAGAAGAACCTAGCCGACCCCTTCACTAAAGCTCTTGAGATCAAAGAGTTCGATGATTTCAAATGGAAGATGGGTATAAGATACTGTCCCGATTGGCTTTAGTCCAAGTGAGAGTTGTTGAAAATTATATCCTAAAATCAATCGTGTGACGATTGAATTCATCTTTGTATATAAATTATTGATTATTCAATAAAAATATTCTGATATTTTTCATCATAAAGTTACATCTTCTTTGAACTCTTGTACTGTGATGAAGTCTTTAGAACTATGCTAGTATGCGATAAAGAGAGGATTTATCGTATAGTTCTTAAATATATTCGTGATCAAATGATACATCATTATAGAAAGATGATGTTTATCGAGTGGAGATCATTGTGTATCATATAGGTTGGTTGTCCTCTTAACCAAGGAGTGTGGTGACACTGATATAGCATATAGGTGAGATGTAGGGATACATCATCACTGAATAAGTAACTCACCTACTGAGCATTCTGCTGTCAAGAGCTGCTCGTGAAACATATACGTATAAGTATCCTTCAGATCTGAGATCACTATAGTGACTTGCAAGTAACTCACTGTGCTTTGGTGCTGGACTATCTGGATTTTTAATGCAGTAACAGAAGGCTACTGGGTACAGTCAAGTACTTGCAAAGTTTGTATGTGGATCAAGATGTGATTGACCCCTCCAGATTATTGGAGTTGATGTATTGCTGTATTTTAATTTAGCAAAATTTTGATCAGGATAATTCATGAGATAGATTTAAAAGTTGAAATACAATGTGGATGAAGCAATCTCGATTGACGGTTAACCTGAGACCATCCTAGAGCATTCAGGGTCAAAAGGATAAATTATGCGGTAACCATGTGTATGGATTTTGAAATATTTTTTTATGATAATTTGACCTATCTGGACGTCAAAATCATTATTATATGATATCTCGATTAGTGCAGAAATTGGTTCCTATGCTATCGGCTTAGTGTTTGAACCTATGGAGTCACACACACAAGTCAGACAAAGTAGGAAGAAATTGACCTATGTTTATATGTCCAATTTGAAAGTACTTGACTTGATTGAATATATAAGCTAACTTGATTAAGAATTAAGTTATGGGTCAAACGGGATTGCAGAGTTGACTATGTCTAGCTAGCACTATACATGAGGTTCGGGTTCAATCCAGGGGATGAACAGTTTCTGATCTATGATCCATGGAGTATATGAAAGATTGAATTTATGTACTAATCAATTTTAGATTAGATCTAAAGTAATTAAGCTTAATTGAGTCTAAAATCTAAGTTAGATTTAGTATAAAAGTCCTAAAAAATTGAAATTGACAGTCTTTCAAAATTATTTCAAACCAGCTTCGAATCGAATTCGAATCGGATCTATTTTTGATGAGATATGAGTATTCTCACTTGCACCAAGATTTTTCTCTATTATGGGCTGACTAACACCTGGAGCTTTGCTCATTTGGGGTGTCCCATATAGGTGAGGGAGTGGATGCAAATTGATTGTTATATGTGATGGCAATTCTATCTCATGTAGGAATCTTTCTTTCATGAGTATTAGATTGATTTAAATTAGATTTAAGTTAGGACTTCTATATTTATTGGGTCATGAGAATTATCTATAAATAGAGAGGGTCTCTACCTATGGATATATAGCAAACAAATCAGATTAAGAGAAGAGAGAAAGAGAGAGAGAGGCATGAGAAGAGAGAGAGGTCCCTTCTTCCCCCTTGGCCTCTCCCCTTGTTGCCACCCCTCTTCCCTTGGGCATGGATCTTATTTGGGCATCCCACCTACTGGTGTGAGGTGTCACACCAGCACATCTTATCCCTCGATTGATTGAGCTACGAAGGCAATTGGATTGGAGTTTATTCTGATTTTCTACGGTGTTTGACGTGCATGCGAAGTAGAGGGTCTGCACATCCAAGCCTTTACGAAGGTTTATATCAGATAATTTAAGATTTGATCTCTGGTTTTACTGCTAATCAGATAAGAATTTGATCCTTAATTATGTAGATGAATAGAAAAAAATTTAGATGTAACCTGGGCTTTCCAAGGAGAAACAATTTTTTTTCCTTCACAGTCCATAGGTCCATGGGCATCTGAGGTCGAGATTGAGGTGAGGTGAAAACTGAGGTTGAGCTATCAAGCCAAAGGCCAAGGTGAAGATCGAGGCTGAGTTATCAAGTGCAAGGCACTTCACCAAGTTGAGGAGAAGATCAAGACTGAGGCTTAGCTACCAAGCCAAAAACTGATTTGAATATCAAAATTGAGCCAATGTGAAGACTGAGGTTGAGCTATCAAGTCCAAGGCATTCACCAAGCTAAGGTGAAGATCAAGGTCAAGTAACCTAGCCAAAGATCGAGATGAATATCAAAACTGAGCTGAGGTGAGGACCGAGGTTGAGCTATCAAGCCCAAGGTACTTCACCAAGCTAAGGAGAAGATCAAGACCAAGGCTAAGCTACCAAGTCAAAGGTCGAGGTAAAAATCAAGACTGAGCTATCAAGTCCAAGGCACTTCATCGAGCCGAGGAGAAGATCAAGACCAAGGCTAAGCTATCGAGTCAAAAATCGAGGTGAAGATTAAGACTGAGATTGAGTTACCAAGCTAGAGGTCAAGGTGAAGATTAAGATTGAGTCGAGGTGAAGATCGAGGCTAAGCTATCAAGTCCAAGGTATTTCACCAAGTCGAGGAAAAGATCAAGACTAAGATAGAGCTACCAAGCCAAAGATCGAGCTAAAAATTAAGACTAAGCCGAGATGAAGATCGAGATTGAGCTATCAAGCTTAATGCACTTCACCAAGCCAAGGTGAAGATGAAGACCGAAGCTGAGGTCCCAAAGGCCAACCTTCAAAAAATCGAGCTCCCAAAAGCCGAACTCTCAAAGTAAGAGCTCCCAAAGGTCGAACTCTCAAAGCAAAAGCTCCCAAAGGTCGAGCTCTCAAAGTCGAGCTCCCAAAAGCCAATCTTCCAAAGGCCAACCTCCAAAAAGCCGACCTCCAAAGGCTGACCTTCTGAAGCCAAGCTCCTGAAGGCTAAGCTCTCGAGAGGGACTTTTTGAAGTTGAGTACTTGAAGGCCGAGCTCCCAAAGTCGATCTCTCAATAGTTGATCATCAAGGGCCGAGCCTCCAAAGCCGAGCTCCTAAAGTTAAGCTCCCAAAGGCCGACCTCCCGAATTGTCGAGCTTTCGAAGGCTGAGGTAAAAAGATTGACTTAAGAAAGCCAACTAAGAAGGTCGACCAGAGGCAAACTAACTAGAATAGGGTAACATGACTCTAATTATCTATTATTTTCTTTATAATTATTCCAAAATTTGATCTGACTTAGGAATTGGAGGGTCCAACCAGAGCCAATCTGATGAGTTCTTTCATTCATTATATGCAGATCTATAATTCCAAAGGCCAAACTATGCTCCTTATCCTTGTGTGTCTCAAGTAGAGGCCCGACAACAATGTTCGTTAAGTGACGCTCCTTGTCCATTGATGTGTTGAGTAGAACTTGTGACTCCAACAACCAACTGGTGCTTCTCATCCTCGAGCAAGTCGAGTAGAGGTCGATGATGATGTTCGCCAAATGGCACTCCTTGTCCATGGATAAGTTGAGCAATACCTGTGACTCCAATAGCTGACTAGTGCTCCTCATCCTCGAGCGAGTTGAATGGAGCCCAACAATAATGTTCACCAAACGGTGCTTCTCGTCCGTAGATGAGTTGAGCAGAATCCACAAATTTAATGGCCAACTGACGCTCCTCATTCTTGAGCGAGTTGAGTGGAGGCCCGATGATGTTGTTTACCAAACGATGCTCCTCATCCATGGATGAGTATAGTAGAATCCATGACTTCAATGGCCAATTGGTGCTTCTCATCCTCGAGCGAGTCAAGTGGAGGCCCAAGGACGATGTTTGCCAAATGATGCTCCTCATCCACAGATGAGTTGAGCAGAACCCATGACTCCAATGGCCAACCGATGCTCCTTATCATCGAATGAGTCAAGCAAGGGACAGGAATGATGACGAAGGGACTAATCTTCTGGAGACCTCTCAGTCAAGTTGACTGGAATACCTCATCTAAAGATAAGCTGGATGGAGATCAGACTTTTATCTTGGAGCACGAGCTATATATGTTCTACGCAATTGATGAACTAGAGGAGTACTGACCTCTGCAACTTATGGAACTCTATGGATGGCGATGAAGGACAGGTGATAAAAGTGATAAGACAGGAGATCTCAACATCAGGTCAGTCTTGGCCCTAAACTTTTACTCTCTTCGCCCGATCTCAACTTGAATCGATCAGAAGGAGTTAAGAAAAGCATAGTTCCAGATTTGGCAGGTCCTCTCAATTTAGTAAGACGACCATTTTGGGAGGATAATCCTTCCTATAGCTATCAAAGGCCAGATAAGAAAGATCTAACCACCAAGATCTAATTTCATTCTAGAAGATAACTACCTATGGGCTCTGCATCGCAAATATGGAAATACGACTCCTGCCAGCATGATCCATGCATATTTTTTTGAGAGTGGTGAGTTCCCCCAGTATATACGACTCTTACTCTCTTTCTATAAATAGGGACAATGGGGATCCCAAAATAAGCGACTGAAATGTCTCAATATGCTCTCTGTTACTGTTGTTCTCAAATTCTCAGCTAACTTGAGTGTCAGAGGGTCTCCATTGAAAAATCTTCTAGCCAGAGATTTGTTTTGTTAGTATAGCTCCGACACCCAGGAGGCATCTCTATCGGCACCTCATATCTGGCCAAAGATAGTTCTACCTCATCTCCAGCCAAGGATCCTTCCACCTTATCTCTAACCAAGGACTCCTCATATCCAATCGAGGATCCTTCCACTTCATCTCCAGCCAAAGACGACTCCACCTCATCTCCAGTCGAGGATACTTCCACCTCATCTTCAGTCGAGGATACTTCCACCTTATCTCTAGTCGAGGACTCCACCTCATATTCATCATGGACACTTCTACCTCATCTCCAATCGAGGATACTTCCATCTCATCTCTAGTCGAGGACTTTTTCACTTCATCTCTAGCCCAGGACTCTTTCACTTCATCTTCTGTCGAAGATCCCTTCATTGCACCTTTTTTCAGGGTGATAGAGCCCGATCTCACTGGCTTGGGTTTTGGCAACAACAATGATCTTTTCAAAGTTTTTGAATGAAGTCTTATGTTTGTTGTCGAATGTTATTGAATACTTTGTTGTAATTTCTTTGATTAAACTCATTCAGATGTAGCCCACATAACACGCATTGGGATTTATTTTACATGTTTTAGATTGATTTGGACTAAACTTTTGATAAAGTGACAGGGATATATTTGATAGTTTGATAAATTTAAGCTCTACATAACCATCGTGGATAACATCCATCTTGCAGTCATTGCCACTGATTCAAATATTGCCTCTGATGGATGAGGCACATTATAAAAGGATTTCTACAGACTTGGTCCTAACTCATCCAAGAGTTTGTGAGATCTTCCTCATTGGATATACTCAGATTAGAGATGGAAAAACCAAGATGTTGCTTCACGATATTAAGGTGCACATCCAGCTTGGTTCTCTTATGGTTATAGGTTGCAAATAGTTGTGGGCTGATGCGATGACAGACTGTTTCGAGCGATCCCAAATGAAATCGTTGACTTCAGTTTTAATGGTTTCATCTTCATGTAACCTTTATTATCCTATCACATTCTTATATTCTTGTATCAGAGCCAGTAGGTTACTTGGTTTGAAGATTGATGTTTTTTATGTCTATATAAAGATTTCATGAAAATAGATTTGAAGTTTGTGATTGGCGTCGTCACGATCTGGATCCATTCTTGGATTTTATAAAAAAATTATGATTTTTATTTATTTATTGATTTTAAAATGGCTTGTAATTTACTTTTGGTGCTCCTTTATAATAAAATGTTATAAAAGACATTTAAGGTATTATGCATCCTCCCCCTCTCTCCCCATCACAACTACACACCCCCCTTGGGTGGCCTGCGCCGCCTCCCCTTTTTGTGGTGCTCTCCACACCACCACCACCCTTCCCCCGTGGCTTGTGCCACCTCCCCTCCATCGTGCCCTCTACACCACCACCCCCTCCCCCTACGGCTCACACCATCTCCCCTCTTGGTCGCACCCTTCATGCCACCACCCCCTTCCCAACCTCCCTGTAGCCCACGCCGCCTCCCTTCTCCGTCGCACCCTCCAAGCCACCACCCCACTTCCCAACATCCCCACGGCCCATGCTGCTCCCCTCTCGATCTTGCCCTCTGCACCACCACCCCCTACCCCCGTGGCCTGTGGAGAACCCCCACCCCCCTACCCAATGGCCCATGCCACATTCCCTCTCAATCACACCCTCTGCCTCCCCCCCCACAAAACTCTTCACACTTGGCTCCTCTGCATGCCCCCGTGTCCCTCCCCCCCTCCGACAAGCCCCCAAACTCTTCCCACCTGGCTCCTTTGCATGCGCTCGTCTCCCTACCCCACCCCCTAGCGGCACCGTGGCTCCTCTTCCTACCACCCGCTCCACCTCCCCCTTAGTGCGGCTGGAGGCTTCTCCATGATCCCACACTTCGGGAGCCCGCGGCTTCTCCGCAGTCCCCCCCCCACCCCACCCCACCCCACCATCACCGCCACTTGCATGGCCCAGGGCTTCTTCGTGCTGCAGCTGCCCCCTCCCCCCACCCCACACAGCCTGCAGCTTCTCATCGACGCACCCCTGTTCGCCTGACCACCCCCTAACCCCACCCCATCGACGGCAGCCTGTAGCTTCTCCATGATCTTGCCCCACCTCCGCACGCCTCCATCTTCAATGGCCCATGGAGAATAATTTTTCAAAAAAAATTATTATATGAATCAATCTTAGTTTTTGAAATATTTATCGTACTAGCCATACATATGGGCTTTTCATCCAGATGAAATCTACATGATCTATATTTAATCTAATGATAAAAAATAGATAAAAAATAAAAAAATTAAAATATCCTTTGGAGAACCATATCAAAACCTATTTTTGGGTTTGAATTAGTGTTTTGAATAAATAAACAAATAAAAAATAAGTGTAGAGGGAAGGAGAAGAGGGTGACGGCAGATCTCCTGTCGTTGTGCGCCTTTCTCCTCCATTTGAGATGGCCGGGCTCCTCTTTAGGCAGCTATCATGTCAGCTACCCCACTAGTCCCAGATCTCCGACGACCACCATTCAAACCATGAAGAAAATAAAAAAAATAGGGAGAGGGCTCCAATGGCTAGCATAAAGGGGCTTTGACTTTTGGGGAGAGGGCGGTGGTCCACCGATCAGGACTTTCCGATGGCCACCGACTGTGATTTGGTGGGGAGGAGCACCAATTTGGGCCCCTCCTCCAACGATCTCTTAAGGCTTGACCAATCGTCGGCATATCGGTGTCGGTAGGAGTTTTAAGGTTGGCCATCATTGTTTGTGGTCGGCTTGTGACTCGTCAGCAGAGATTTTTAGGTGAAAGGGTCACCGGCCATGGGGTTTACCATCCCCTTGGTTGTTATCCACAAAAGGGGAGGAGGAACGAGGAAGAAAGAAAGGATGGGTTTCGGGTCTCGACCCATAAATCCGAATCCATTAATCCTTAGCCCTTTTGATAGTTTACTGAACCAAACCACATTGAGCTGGTTTAATCTGCTTTAGGAGATTCTCGTAATTAAGTCCCTCATAAAGTAATTTATTATATAAAGTTTCTTTGATAAATTATACTTTAACCCCTATAATAAATTCTATTGCATATAGATCCCTAGTTTTTTATTAAGATCATATAATAGAGTTTATTATATAAAGACTTTTGGATTATTATTTAATCCCCATAATAAACTTAATTACATAAAGATTCTTTGATAATTATGATAAGATTTCTGTTATATAATTTTATTACATAAAAATATAAATTTATATATTATATGATTAATTTGAATGCTCTTGGATTTGTTTATATGCACATAAAGAATTGCATATTTGTTGTCATATTCTTGATGATATGTTCAATGCCATATTAAAGTTAGTAGACTTGTTATGTTCAAAAGTAGCTACAGCATCCTGAACATAGTCAAAACTATATAAAGACTATAAAATAAAAAATAATGGCATGTGAACAAAATTATAATTAAGTTATTGAAATAATTAGCTTTATCCACTAGGAGTGATTATTTTTATGATTTTATTAGAATAAGATGATAATTTAGGTATTAAGGATAGGATTTTTTCTTAGACCAATCGGTATGGAATTTACTATTTTTTGATACTTATATTGCTGGTCTTATTAATAAAGTTTTAGTAAATTCTATACATGATGTATCTTTGCCCCATAAGAATATTAGAATTTACTACCATAATAATATCAATATCATTTTAGATTATAGTTTAATTAGTCTTATTATTTGATGATAATTATTTACAGTATTAGTTCTCATAATTATTGATAGTAGTATAGAATTTTTTTTTCTTAATAAATTGAGTTTCTTAGAATAGAAAGAGAAAATAGTGCTCACATTAGGATGTGCTGGCTTTGATATGATATTTTGAGTGAATAAATTTTCACCACTTGCAGATGGAAATATACCAAAATATAAGAGCTTTTGAGAAATATGAGCATTCCAATCAACTCAGTTTGCTCCACAAAATGTCTAACGTGGCATATTAGGAGATCCTTCCCTTCATATCATAAAGCATGTATTTTCTTTGATATTGTTAAATAGAAATTAGTAAGCTTGGACAAAGTAAAGGTCGGCATCTGTGAGCATATTATGAAGATAAAAAATATCACAGCATAGTTATCTAATATTAAAGTTTTCATATTAGACATCTTTTTGATCCACTTTATTATCACTTCTTTTTCATTAGAGTATGATCTCTTTAAGATCTACTATAGAATACATAATAAGGATTGGACAGTTAATTCTTGACCAATTATGTGCAAGTAGAGAAGAAATTGAGAGAAGGAGAAGGTAGAGAGCATGAACTTTGTTTTATGTCAAGTTAGAGGAAAAGAAGATAAAGAAAAGAATGTACCTAAAGATAAAAGAGAAAAATCATTAGTTGTGGCATTAGGTGAAGTCATTAATAAGATTGTAAAATGCTTCTTTTACAAAAATATAGGACACCTAAAAAAATACTATATAGAGTATGAAAAGTAGTTGCAAAAGAAAATATCCTTTACTTTTGTGTGTGTTTTGAATCTAATTTAGTAAATATTCTTAATTCTATCTAGTACATTGACTTTAGTGTATTTGTGCATATTGCTCACAACTTACCGAACTTTCTATTAGGAAGGCCTCTGACTGAAAGTGAACATTTTATTTCGGTTGGAAATTAAGCACGTTCACTTATTAAGATAGTTGAATGCTACAGGATAGTCTTAGATTTTGGAGTTGGCTTTCATATTTTTATAAAAACTCTTCTATGTTATGGCATTGAAGGTTGAGGCATACCTTCGAAGAAAGAGCCAAAAGGTTAGTAAAGTATAGGAGCTTATGATCATTAGACTTTATTGATTTTGTGACATGTGTTCACTGCATAAAGGCAAAGCAGATATACACATTTAAGAAGGGTGCCAAGATGAGTAAAGAAACTTTGAAAATCATTCACACTATTGTATATAAATCTTTTTTCCATGTTTAATATGTAAAAATATTTCATCACACTCATTGATGACTACTCACGATATGTTCTGTACCTTCTATATTAGAAACGGATGGTTTCATGCATGTAGTTTTAAAATCTTTATTTTGACAGTGAAATTAAAATCTAGATTAAATTTTTTTAATCTAAACATGTATTAGATCTGATCTACTAAACCACCTAAAAGGATCTATCATATGAATATGGATCATGCATCTGAAATTTGATTTTAAAACATAATCAAAGAGGAGATCAGATCTCCATACCTTATCATGGGTCGATCTACACCGTAGCCGATGATCAGAGATGTCTGGATTCTTCGAGCCGCACAAGCGTACGGCCTTTATGGTATCTATATGAGGTCTTGATCTGATTAGAGACTTTTTGATCTCTCCGATGTGCTAGCTCTCTTACAGAGATTGCTTCTTAATAGTTGAACGAGATCCTTCCTCATTTCTCTTAGACTCTCTCAGAGATGAAAAAGAATAATTGGAGGAAGAAGAGGAGGAAAATGAAGGGAAAACCTTTTTCTCTTTTTCTTTCTCTCTTCCTAAAACCCCACATGCCAAGATGAGAGGAGATGCCCTGGACAAAGAACCCATGCCCTCTCTATCTGATTTTTCACGATGAAATTTTAGATCTCTCATTCACCCCACGCCCCCTTATTTCTCTCCTTTTTAATTAGGCATGCAATAGAAGAGATAAGGTCAAACCTTATTTGATTAGGACTTGAATTCAAACTTGAATTCATCCTAATCCAAAAGGGAGAAAGGGGGCATTGAGAAGGCCTTTGAGGCATGAGATTTCTCATGCTAAAACAAGGGTGCATGAAAGAAAAAGGGTGGCTTCATGGGGTGCACCAAGGGAGAGAGAGTCCTAATCAAACTAGAACTCATTGGTGCTTTAAATAATCCCTAACTAATTAAAAATTGGTTGCACTAAAGAGAGAAAAATTCTAGTCCAACTAGGGACCTAATTAGATCCTAATTCAATTAGAAAATTAGTTGCATCCAAATCCTAATCAAATCAGAAATTGGTCTCCCTTGCAATTGGATTATCTTATAATCCAATCAGGCTTGATCTAATCAAATCTAAACCAAGTCAAATTAAAATCAATTCAATTAGACTTGATTCTAAGCCATTGCTCAATCAAATTGAGCTAAATTATAATTTAATTACTAATTAATCCTTCTATAACTCATTAACTCTTAGTGAATTATTTTATTATAATTTTTACACTGGATTAATCATCAATCACGTTGATAATTTGATTCAATTGTGATTCATAACCCAACCATCTGATCTGTCAAAAATTTCTACTGTGTGTGACTTCATAGGTTCTATTCTGTCTGGTAGTGAGATATATTGTGATCTCTATCACAATATCATTAAAAATTTTTTTAATAGATTGAAATAATTTCAACTCTGCTCATCAAGGATTATCGATCATCAAGATGATACTCGATGAGTCTCACAATCTATCAGTGACATCTAGCAATATGTAGGCAATCTAATAGAATAAATTATTGAACCTCTAGGTGCAGTTATCATGTGATTTAGTCCTTCTATTGTGAGTCCTGACTATACGGAGGTCATAAAAAAACTTATCAAATTCCAACATCAGTTATATACAAGATTGACTCAACTCGAGTTCATTTATGAATTTTTGTGAAAATTCTTTCCAGTATTCACACTTACTTCGATCGAAGACTTTCTAAACTTAGTTTTACGAATCGTATAGGACTTCTTCTTTTCTACTAAGATTGATAGATTCCATCTAGGTGCATCTTACTCTTAACAGTGAATTTGAACCTACTGTAGCCAACATATACCATAAATATTCGAATGGCTAAAAGATCAAATTTTTATGCAGTTAAATTACAGTGGCCTCACTGCAAATAGCCAAGGCACAGCAGATCAAAGGATCACTCATACACTTGCAGCATTGAGTAAATCACTGATGAGTGAGTAGATATCTAAGTAATTTCTTATATTGATCACACTCATTGCAAGTTATTCTCTAACAACTACATGCACTTCAACTTCAGTGTCTCCATACTACAGACTTGAGACTCATCTATTTGGAAGAAAAGTGATCCATGCATCGATCTAATTGGATCGATCATCGTCCTCCGTGATGATCCCTCATTGGGAGCTTTTAGGAATTAATCATCAATAATATATGTCTCAAATTCTCAACACTTTGAGAATATATATTATTATTTGTTAATCTTTTGGATGAATCATGGACACATAAAAACTTGATTGGAATAAAAAACTATCCTTTTATTAATGAATAAAGTTTACAAGTGCAAATTTATGCTTTGGAATTACAATATGCATCAGTCAATAATTGACTTCTAGGGTACATATCTAATAAACTTTCACTTATACTAAAGTCAATTGGCCATAAACCTAAATCCCATCTTCTCAAGATGAACTTTGATCTTCTGCTAACTGAGAGGCTTTATTAGTGGATTCATCACATTCTCTATGGAGTCTACTCTTGTACTTTGATGAACTTCTTCTTGAGGTATTCGCATATGATGTGAAACCACCGCTCTATGTGTTTGGACTTCTGATGAGATCTTGACTCCTTAGTGAGGGTTATGGTACTGTTATTATCGTAGTGCAGTGTAATGGCATCCGGTGGCATGACACTGAGCTTTGCAATAAATTTTTAAATCAGAACACTTTCTTTGATTAAATCTTAATTTGATTAAAAATTAATTTGATTAAATCTTAATCAAATTAAAAATTAATCAAATTCAAGTTTCAATCAAATCAAAAATCGAACATCCTTAGCGATTAGGTCATTTTATAACCTAATCGGGTCAAATCTAATTGAATCTAATTCAATTAGACTTGATCCAAACCTCAATGCTCAATCAAGTTAAATTAATTAACAATCTAATTATTAATCAATCCTTCTATAATTTACTAACTATTAGTGAATTAATTTATTATAACTTTTATACAAAATTAATCATCAATCGAATTGATGGTTATACTCTGGAACGATTCTCAATCGTCGATCAGCCACATGATTAGTCAAAATTTTTTTTTGAATGTGACCCCATAGGTTCGAACCTAAACCGATAGCATAGGAATAATTTTTTTATACCAACCAAAGTGACCATCTAGCAATGGTACCCGACATTCAGATAGGTCAAAATATTGCTAAGCAACATTCAAGAATCCATTGACATATGGTTATCTTATAATTCATCCCTTTGACCCTAATGCTCAAAGTGATCTAGGGTTTAATTGTCAACTCAGAAAGATCATCTACATTGTATTTTAACTTTTCAAATCCATCATATGGATTATCCCGATCGAGATTTTATATACTTGAAATATAATGATGCATTAACTCCTACTTATTTGGAAAGATCAATTCCATCTTGACTCACACACCGACTTCACAAGTGCTTAACTGTGCCCAAAAATCTTTCATTACTAAATTAAAAATTCAGGTAGTCCGACACTAAAGCATAGTGAGTTGCTTGCAAGTCATTGTGGTGATCTCAAATCAGAGAGACAATTATACCTATATCCTTCATGAGCGCTTTTTGATAGTAGAGTACTCCATAGTTGGTCACGTTTAGTGAGATGTATACCATGTCTCACTTGCATGCTATGCTAGTGTCTCCATACTCCTTGGTTAAGAGGATAATCAATGTACATGGCACACAACAATCTACACTTGATATAGCTATCATTCTAATAATAGCATATCATTTAGCCGTGAATAAGATTTAAAGACTAAATGATATATCCTCCTATATCGATTCAAATAGTCCTAAAGACTTCATCACAACACAAAAGTTCAAAAAAGATGCACACAAAGTGATGAAAAATTAAATAATATTTATTATTTAATAATTTATATATAATTATAATAATGAACTCAATCGTCAACAGACTGACGATTACTTTGGGACATAATTTCAACAACTCCACTTGGACTAAAGCCAATCGGTACAGTATCGTATACCCATCTTCGATTTATAATCTTCCAACTCCTTGACACGAATGCTTTAGTAAATGGGTCAGTCAGGTTCTTCTTTCCGTCGATCTTCTGAAGCTTGATGTCATCTCAATCCATGATCTTTTGAATCAGATGGTAGTGACGTAGAATGTGCTTGTTACGTTGATGTGACTTCGGTTCCTTTACTGAAGCAATGGCACCAGTGCTGTCATAGTACAATAAAATAGAGCCATCGAGGGAGGGTGCCACTTCGAGCTCGTCGATGAACTTTCGTAACCATATAGCTTCTTTTGCAGCATCAGATATTGCGATATATTCTGCCTCGCAAGTAGAGTCAACCACGGTGTGCTGTTTGAAATTTTTTCAGCAAACTGCTCCATTGTTCAGGATATATACATATCCCGATACACTCTTGCTATCATCATAATCTGACTAAAAATTGGAGTCTATAAATCTCATAATTTTTAAGTTAGATTCTCCATAAACAAGTCACTGATCTTTAGTATTTCTCAAATACTTAAGGATGATCTTTACGACCTTCCAGTGGTTCTCACTTGGATCAGACTAGTATCTGCTCACTATCCTTAGTGAGTATGCCACGTCCGATCTCATACATATCATGGCATACATAATGAATTTCACTGCTGAAGCATATAGAATTCTACTCATATGCTCTCTCTCTTGAGGAGTTGTCAAACAATCCCTCTTTGAGAGAGAAATTTTATGGCCTATCGAAAGATAGCCTTTTTGAAATTCTCCATACTGAATTACTTCAGCACAGTATCAATATACATAGACCAGGATAACCCAAGTAACCTCTTAGATCTATCTCTATAGATCTTCATCTCAAGGATGTAGGATACTTTTTCCAAATCTTTCATAGAGAACTGTGACGACAGCCAAACCTTTATTCCTTATAATGCAGGGATATCATTCTCAATTAAGAGAATACATACAAAATAAAAAATACTACCATAGAATTATTAACCCACTTGTATATGCAGGATTCTTCTCTGTTCTTAATGAAGCCATACGTTCTGATCACTTTATCAAAATGCATGTTCCAACTCCGAGATACCTGCTTCAATCCATAAATAGATTTTTGAAGCTTGCACACCTTAGATTTATTTATGGATATGAATCCTTCAGGTTGTATCATATACATCTCTTCTTCTAGCTCTCCATTTAGGAAGACTATTTTTACATCTATTTGTCAGATTTCATAGTTTAGGTATGCTTCTATCACAAACATGATCCAAATAGACTTAAGCATTGCCACAAGAGAAATATCTCATCATAATTAATACCATAATGTTGACGATAATCCTTGACAACCAAATGGACTTTATAAGTCTCCATCTTTCTGTCTGTGCTTCTCTTCCTTTTGAAGATCCACTTACACCCATGAATTTTATCCCTTTAGATGGGTCAACCAATAACCATATATCATTGACCTTCATAGACTCCATTTCGAACTTCATGGCTTCTAGCCACTTATTGGAGTCAGACCTTTGCATTACATCCATGTAGGTGGTCGAATCCTCATTATTTTCATTGAGTTCAACAGGATCACCATCTCGGATAAAGAAATTGTAGTATCTGTCCGGCTAATATGGTACTCTATCAGATCTCCTCAAAGATGTCTCTATAACAGGTTTCGAGTTTGATCTAATCAAATCTGACTCTATAAGTTTACTAAATTATGTCAGTTCTTCTACCGATCAAACTTCATCAAGTTCAACCTTAGAGGTATTAGTTCTTTCTCCAAGAATTTTTTTTTCAAAAAGACTATCCTATTACTGATGAACATCTTTTATTCATTAGCAAGATAGAAGTAATATCCCTTTGTCTTTTTTGGGTATCTTATAAATAGATAGTTGTTAGATCTAGATCCAAGCTTGTCTGTTTTCAAACATTTGACATAAGCCGGATATCCCCAAACTCTACGTGAGAAAGTATTGACTTACGTCTTGCCCACATCTCATATGATATTTTACTTACGGACTTATTCAAAATTTTATTAAGTATATAACAAGCCGACTAAGTGTATATCCCCAAAAGGAGATCGATAAACTTGCAAAGTCCATCATGGATCGAACCATGTCTAACAGAGTTCGGTTCCTCCTTTTGACACACCATTATGCTGTGGTTTCTAGAAGGATCCATTATGAGAGAATCTCATTCTCTTTAAGTATGTCAAAAACTCACTGGAGAAGTATTCACCTCCTGGGTCAGATCGAAGAGTTTTAATACTCTTTTCAATTTATTTCTCTACCTCATTATGGAACCGTTTGAACATTTCAAATGATTAGACTTATATGTCATTAAGTAGACGTGCCCATACCTCGATAGGTCATCTATAAATGAAATGAAGTAATAATACCCACCTCTGGTACTCGTGTTCGTAGGTCGACATACATCAATATGTATTAGACCTAGAACTTCACTAGCTTGTTCACCTTCTTCAGTAAAAGTGACTTGATCATTTTTTTAAGAAGACAGGACTCACAAGTTGGAAGTGATTCACAATCACTGACTTCAAAGATTCTCTCTTGAGTCAACTTGTTTATTCTATTCTTATTAACATGACCTAACCTATAGTGCCAAAGGTAAATATTGGAGACATCATCAATTCTAGGATATTTACTGCATGTGTACATTACACTAACAGATTATAACAATATATAAATTTTATTGTTCAATTGTCCATTCATCACATTAACACCATTCATAATGATATTAAAAAAAATTATTGAAATCTCATAACCATTCATGGCCAAAAGGCCTATAGAAATAATATTCCATAAAAATGAAGGACAAAAGTAACATTTACTAAGAACAATTACATTGCACTTGAATACAAGCTTAACAATCCCTAACGTCAGAACTGAAACTGATCTTCCATCTCCAACATTAAAAAATTTTTGCCTTCTTCAAATCTCCTACTAACCTGTAGATCCTGCAACGAATAATAAATATAAAAGAACTTTTGATATCTAATACCCAGATAGTAGAATCACAAATAAAAAATTATAAGGTGTTATCATATAATTACTTATCCAGCAACAGTTTCTTCTTTCTCGCCTATTTGGATTTAGGAAGGCAATATATTAAGAACAGTTCCTCTTTTAATGTCCCTGCTTCTTGTAGTAGAAGTATTCCGTCTGACTCTAATCAGACTTGAATTTTTTGGTCTGATTAGGCTTGAACGCCCCAGCACTTTGCACCTTCTTCTTACGCTTTTTGTTTTTCTTCCCTTTCTTAAAGGATCGATGCCCACCATTCGCTGACACTTTATGGAGTTGGTGATCCTTCTCAAAGTTCTGCAACAATCCCAGTAAATCGTGGCAGTTAATTGCAGGCTTTGTCATTCTATAATAAGTAAGAAAAGGGAGGTAGGATTTTGACAGAGAGTTCAAAATTGCATCCTTCCAGCTGCTCATGCAGAAAAAAATCGAGCTTGCTCAGATGCTCAATCATCTCGATCATGTACAGGATCAATGACTGATGCGCCTTCTCTCATTCAAGTGTTGAAGATAGCACAACTCATCTAGTGCCAATATTTGAAGCATGTCCTGTGGCTGAGTATTCTCAAATCTGCAGCTAAACTCATCACTCATAACCGCCAGCATTATGCAACGTACTGTGGTTCGATCATTGAGCCACTTTTGGTAAGTGTCTTGGATCATACTATGAATATTCAGAGCTGGCTCCTCGGGTATCGAATCTGTCAGTACGTACATGATCCGTTCATGCTTTAGGATGATTTTAAGTTTTCGATACCAACTATCAAACTTGGGTCCTATTAATTTATCACTATCTAATAATGATCGAAGCGACAAAGTGGTTGCCATAACTATAAAAAGAAAAGCAAAAACTTAATTAGTATATGAATTGACTAAGCCTAAAGATATGGACTTTAGCTAAAGGTTCTCCCACTATTTTATTCGAATTGGTAGCCTCTACCTTTAATTTGAGAAATTATACTAATTTCTTAGTGGGTACTAGAATCCTTATAGGCTGCACATGGGTCCGAGTATGGCTCAACCAATCTTTATATACCCACGGATAGGTTCTTAACCAATTATTTCATCAAACAACTTCTAGCAGTTAATTTTGCCCTAGGCACCTCTTCAGCAAGTGTGTGGCGCCTCTACTGAAAGTCCTGATTAGGTCCAACCATTAACATATCAGAATTCAGTGTATCTGACAAATGAATGATCAACCCCAGTGTGGCTCGGCCAACTTGACCATCGTTAGAAAGACACATCTAAATCAACATATTATGAATGATAATTCTGACAGCCAGATGAGCACCAGCATGTGGCACCTCCAATGACCATCTAAACTGTTGGATCCATTATCATCCAACTTAATAGAGGCTATGATCTAGTTATCACCATAACTATTTTATTTTTAGGGACCTAATAATTTTAAAGACTTTAGTTAGATGTATTGAAAGAAGAAAAAAGACTGACCAGCTAATCTTAATCCTCCCACTGACTTCATCAAGTCTGATCAAAGAAGTTAGATATAAGCTGGTCCATCCGACTAGTCATAAATCCTCCTATTAACTTCACCAAGTCATAAAGAGTACTACAGATAAGTCAAATTAGATGCACCTAAATCAGTCATACTGATTTTCTAGCTAGCATGGGTCAATCGTAATCATTAAGTGATCTGATCAAAATATGATTTATTACATTGGCTAAGTGATATCGTGAGAGAGATATACCATTAAGTTGTCATAGACTCAATCTATGCAAATAGCTCTCAATTAATAACCATCAATTAAGACTGTCATATTTACCTTAGATACCAACTAATTAATCAGTTTCAATTCGATCAACTTACAGACTTGGGTTCGACCATGAAGCTTCGATCAAGGTCCATCTTGGTCTAATCAAAGATATGGACTCTGACAAACTACAACTATTGAAAATTGAAAAGAAAAAATTGATCCAATCAGAATTAATCATTAATTAGATCTGATCAATTACTAACATAGTCCATTATCAATAATTTTTAACCCTAGATCTAACCCAGTTAAACAAACCTGACTCGAGCTAACCCATAAATCCATGATTTATAAAAATTAGGCCTTTGATCTTTGATTCTCAAATCTAAATCACTTAATTCTCAATTAAGTTTTGGACTGGCATAGAATGGGTCTGCTATTTGAAAACTATTTTAAATTTTATAAAATATTTTCATAAATTTCATACAATCAATTGAAAATTAATTTTAGATCTAACATACAATATATTAGATCTAAAATAAAATTTTTAAGCTTTTTCATTGTTTAACTTTATGAGAATTAATCATGCAGCACCCTACACACTATAGGAGAACCCCATCGAGTGGGAGGAAAGGGCCATGAAATCCTACTTTTTCCTATGATCATCAGCTGACTATATCGATCTACCCAATTCGAGTACTACACTACGTAGAATTAAGATTAATTATTTAGGTCTAATCTAAATAATTAAAGTCAAATTACATGCATAATATACATGTCATAAGAAACCTAGACTCTGATACCATTTGAAGAGAAAATTGACAGTTCAAAGCATGCATTTTCAAAAATTTTTAGCAAAAGACTATAGATAAAATAATTTAATTTATTTACATGCCCTAGATCTAATCTAGAAACTATCTAATTAGGATCATATGATATGAATAAATACTACATCTGATATTAAATAATTGATCATATCAATCAAACAAGCAGATCGAATCTGAAACAAGCATTCTAATTAGGAGTAGATCTTATCTATTGAGATTAGATTCTTTACCAAAGCATAGGTCGATGATCACCATTGCTGATAGATATGATAATGAATTCTTCCTGATGTCGAGTAGCCGCACAGCATGTCCGGCCTCCACAGGATGTCCACTCAAAGCTTTGATCAGATCATCCTTCCCCGAGAGTACTAGCTTGCACGAAAAGTACTGTATGGCTGATGTGTGCTCTTTCTTTTGAATCATCCAGACTCTTCCAGATTAGAGAATGAATAATAGAAAGAGGTGATGGTGTAGGAAGTATAGAACAAGACCCTCTTGGTTTTTTCTCTCACAAAAATCTAGAGCCAAAATCCTAGAACCCCACCCTAGAACTCACGCCCAAAGAGAAAACAATTTTCCTCTTTCTGTCGCACAAAGTGACCCACCCCCTCTCTCTCAAAAACCAATTTCCACAATGAAATTCCCAACTTTTGTCGCACAAAATTGAGAGGTTTTAAGTATGGCGTGGAGAGGAGATAGGATAAGGGTAAGGTGGTTTAATTTAGTTCAAATTCAAACCAATATGAATTCAAAACTCAACCACTTGATCCTTATCCAAGATGTTGGGAATAGTGTCCCAAAGCCAATCGTCAGCCTGTTGATGGTTGTGCTAATTTTTTATATTTATACATAAATTATGAATTAATAAAAATTATTTTGATATTTTTCATCATAAAATATTTCATCTTCTAATGAACTCCTATATTGTGGTGAAGTCCTTAGGACTATTTAGACTCGACAAAGGAGGATTTATCGTTTAGTCCTTAAATCTGTTCATGACCAAATGATACGTTGTTACTAAGGATGACAACGTTTATCAAACATAGGTCATTATGTGCCATATAGGTTGGTTGTCCTCTTAACTAATGAGTGTGGAGATACTGGTATGGCATACAGATGAGATGTAAGGGTACATCTGCACTGAACGTGACCAACTCCGGAGCTATTTCTACTGTCAAGATTTGCTCTAATAGAATTGGGTATAAATATCTCTCTGACCTGAGACTGCCACGGTGACTTGCAAGCAACTCACTGCACTTAGGCACTTGACTACTGAATTTTTAATTCAGTGATGGAAGGCTGCTGGGTGTAGTCAAGTACTTGACTTGTCGGTGCATGTGTCAAGATGGGATTGACCACTCCAGTTTAGGAGCTGTGTACAGTTGTGTTTCAATTTAGCAAAACTTGGTCAGGGTAGTCCTTGTGAGGAGTCACAGACTGTTTGAGTTGAGCACGATTCGGATGATCTGATCAGGGTTGACAGTTTAACCCTGAGTCATCCTAAACACAGAGGTCAAAAGGATGAATTATACAGTAACCATATTCATGTAGGTTCTGAGTGTTGCGATTGTGATCATTCGACCTATCCGATCATTAGGTACCATTGCTAGATGGTCACTTCGATTAGTACAGGAATTGATTCCTATGCTACCGGCTTAGGTTCGAACTGCGGGGTCACACACATTAGAGGTTCTTATCTGATCTGATGGCTGATATAGAATCCTACATATTTGGGACTCAGTGATCGAGAATCAGATTCTCTGATCATGAGTTTCACACATTATGGGTATCGAGGTCGAGAGTCCCACTGATTGGGATTTTTCGATCAGGTTTACATATCGATGAATTCTGATGCCTGATTGCCCATCGAATTTGGATTCAATAGTTATGAGAGTTTAATTAATGATTTGATCGCTAATTAACTCAATTTGATTGAGTAATTATTTTTGGATCAAGACCAATTGAATTAGATTCAGTTGGGTTTGACCCGATTAGGTTAAGAGTTGACCTAATCGTCGAGATGGTTTGGTCCCTGATTTGATCAGGGATTGGGCTTAGTCAATTTTTGATTTGATTAGGATTTTATTGAGCCTAATTAAGCCTAATTAAGTTAGTTTAGATTAGTCTAATTGGACTAACTTATTTGGTTCAATTAGGTTGGTTTAAATAATTAAACCACCTTGACCCAATCTCCATGCGCCACCTCACTTCCATTGCACCCATTTGGATTCATCAGAAGGAACTTCTCATGAATTTTTTCTCATGCCAAGCCCTCTCCACGCCCTACTTTAATGTACCAAATGGATGGATAAGGATGATTGGTTGGCCATTCAAATTCAAAATAAAATTTGAATTTGAATGGGCAATCAATCTTTGCACCTTATCCATTTTTTTACGCCCTATTTATTACATGAGAAAAGTTTCTCATGAAATCACTCCATGCATAATTTAAGCCATGCCTCACACCTTTAGTGGATAAGGGATGAGTTGGTGTCCATTTGAATTTAAAATTTGATTTGAATTTAAATATGCAATTACTCATCTTTATCCTTTTTTTGGATAAGACGTTTGACATTGTTATAAAAGGAGGAGAAGAGTGGGGCATGCAAGAAGAAGTTTTTTGGAGAAAAATTTTGAGGTGTGAGAAGTCTTGTGCGTGAGAAGGAAGTCCATATCCTTCCAAGAAAAAAGAAAGAAAAGAAAGAAAAGTGGGTGCAAGGTTTTCGATGAGTTCCTTAGAGTTTAGCCTGGGGTTCGGAAAGTGAAAAAGTGAGCTACGAGTGTCGTGAGCCTACAAAATCTCAGGAAGATCTTCAACATCCTCTCAAATATGTCTGTTGATGATCCAGAGCATTTGAAGAATTGACAGACATCGATCGATGGAGTTCGATCAGCATCCACCGTCAAAAGGGCTCTACAACGAGCTAGCACTCGTGAGGAGTCGATCAGATCGGGAGCTTTGTGTGGACGATCCACAGAGGCCAGACACACTATGTGACTACATCATGATGATCAGACTCTCCCGATGGTGATCAGATTGTGACGATCTACTACCCACTCAAAGGTATTGTGTTCTGAACACATTACAGTAAAGTGTTTACTGTTCAAATTTAAATTTTAAATTTAAATAAATACATGCTATATATCACTTATCTGATGAGTTAATGGCTTATCCCCACCACTGATCTCACTTACCTGGCCAACCTGGTGAATTAGGTTTTGATTAGATCACTTGGTGATTAGGGCTCACCCATGTCATTAGGTAAATCAGTTTAACTAAAATACATGCTCCTAATGCCAGCTTTAATTAAACTTCTTTTAATCTGACTTGGTGAAGTCAGTGGGAGGATTGAAATTGGCTGGATATTTTCTTCTCATCTATCCTTTAATAAAATCCTCAAAAATTATTAGGTCCCTAAAAATGATTAAATTATATTGATAACTAAGTCATAGCCTCCCATTAAGTGAGTGATAATGAGTCCATTAGTTTAATAATCATTGGAGGCCCAAAGGCCTGGTGCTTATTGACTAATAAAATTATCATTCATAGTATGATAATTTAGTTTGAGTCTTTTTGATGGTGGTCAGGTTGGCCGGCCAAAGTCGGGCCTGATCATTTATTGATCTGATTCACCAAATCAAATCATGTTAATGGTTGGACCTAACCAGATCTTTTCAGTAGAGGCCAAAGCCTATTGATTAGGTTCTGGGGCAAAATCAATTACTAGAAGTTGTTTAGAGAAACAACTGGTTATAAACCTACCCATAGATACACATGGGTTGACCAACCAAAGTTGGGCTCGTGTGTAGTCTGTGTGGATTCTAATATCCACTAAGAAATTAAAGTAATTTTTGAATTGGAGGTTGAGGCTACTAGTTCGTAAAAATATTGGGAGAAACTTTAGACTAAAGTCCAAGTCTTTAGTATTTATAATTTATGTACTAATAGAGGTCTGATTTTTCTTTATGCAGCTATGGCCACTACCCTGTCCCTCCGGTCATTATTAGATAATGATAAGCTTATGGGACCTAATTTTGATAGCTGGTATCAAAAATTAAAAATTATCCTTGAGCATGAGCGGATCCTTTATGTAGTAACGGATCCGGCACCTGAGGAGCCAGCCCCGAACGTTAGAGGGACGGTCCGAGATACTTATCAGAAGTGGCTCAACGATCGCACCATCGTTTGGTGCATTATACTGGCGGCAATGAATGATGAGTTCAGCCGCAGGTTTGAGAACACCCAGCCACAGGAGATGCTTCAAATGTTGAACGACTCCTTTGGCACCCCTGGCGATGTTGAAAGGCATAAAATTAGTTGTGCTATTTTCAATGCTCGGATGAGGGATGGAGCCTCAGTCACTGATCATGTACTGTACATGATCAAAATGATTGAGCGCCTAACTAAACTGGGCTTTCTCCTGCACGAGCAGCTCGGTAAGGATACGATCCTTAATTCATTGCCCAAGTCCTTCTTCCCCTTCCTTACTCATTTTTGGATGACAAAGCCTGCAGTGAACTACCACGGTTTGTTGGGGTTGCTGCAGAACTTTGAGAAGGATCACTAGCTTCATAAGGAGTCGGTCAATGTTGTGGGAGGGTCTTCTTATGGTCGTCGACCCTTTAAGAAAGGGAAGAAGAAGAACAAGAAGAAGAAGAATAAGAAGGTGCAGCTGCATGCTGGGACATCTGCACAGGGTCAGACCAAGAAGCGCAAGCCCGACCAGAGCCAGGCAGAGTGCTTTTTTTGCAAGAAGCAGGGGCAGTGGAAGAGGAACTATCCTCTATACATTGCTTCTCTGGACCCGAACAGGCCGAAGAAGAAGCAAGGAACTTATATGATAACACCTTGAAACTTTTTCATTTGTGATACTACTGTCTGGGTGTTGGATATCGGAAGCCCTTATCATATTTGCAATTCGATGCAGGGTCTACAGGTCAGTTGGAGATTTGATGAAGGTGAGAGATTTCTGAACGTTGGAGATGGAAGCAAAGTTCCAGTTCTAGCATTAGGAATCATGAACCTGGTAATCAATTCTCAAAACGTAATTCTGAGTGAATGTCACTATTGTCCAAGCTTTTTATTAAATATTATTTCTGTAGGCTTTTTGACCATGAACGGTTATCAATTTTTAATAAAAGAAAATATTTACAATATCATTTTGAATGGTGTTACAATATTTGTTGGACAACTTAATAATGGAATTTACTTTCTATCACAACCTGTTAATGTAGTTCAAACCTCTGATAAATGCCCTAGAATAGATTATGTGTCAGAAGTCTACCTTTGGCACTGTAGGCTAGGTCATATCAATAAGAACAGGATAAACAGGTTGGCTCAAGAAGGAATTCTTGAAGTAGGTGATTGTGAATCACTTCTAACCTGTGAGTTCTGTCTTCTTGATAAAATGACCAAATCACTTTTTACTGGAAAAGGTGAGTGAGCCAGTGAACTCTTGGGTTTGGTACATTCTGATGTATGTGGACCCATGAGCTCAAGTGCAAGAGGTGGATATTTCTACTTCATAACCTTCACAGACGACCTATCGAGGTATGTGTATGTCTATTTAATGAAGCATAAATCAGAGTTATTTGAAATGTTTAAACTATTCTGAAATGAGGTAGAAAAATAAACTGGAAAGTGTATTAAAACTCTTCGATCTGATCGAGGAGGTGAATACCTTTCCAATGATTTTCTGACATATCTTGGGGAGAATGGGATTCTCTCTCAGTGGACTCCTCCTGGAACACCACAACATAATGGTATATCTGAAAGGAGGAATCGGACCTTGTTGGACATGGTTCGATCCATGATGGGGTTTGCTGGTCTGCCGATCTTCCTCTGGAGATATACGCTCGAATCGGCTTGTTACCTTCTAAATAGGATTCTGAGTAAGTCTGTAACCAAAATGCCATATGAGATATGGATAGGACGTAAGCCAGTACTCTCGCACCTTAGGGTTTGAGAGTGTCTGACTTATGTTAAACGTTTAATTACGGACAAGCTTGGACCTAGATCTGAGAAGTGTAATTTTATAGGGTACCCAAAAGAGACCAAAGGGTATTATTTCTACCTGGCTGATGAGCAAGAGGTGTTTGTCAGACTTAAGATAATCTTTTTGGAAAAAGAGTTCCTTGATGAAGGGACTGTTGCCTCTAAGATCGAACTTGACGAAGTTCGATAGGTGAAAAAATCGACACAAATTGCTGAAGCTGAACCGGATTTGATTAGATCAGATTCGAAGCCCATTGTTCAAGCACCCTTAAGGCGATCTGGTAGAGTACCATGTCAACCGGACAGATACTATGATTTCTTGGTCCGGGATGACGATCCTATCAAACTTGATGAAAATGATGAGGATCTGATCACCTACATGGATGCAATGCAGAGACCTGACTCTGAGAAATAGCTAGAGGCCATGAAATCTGAAATAAAGTCCATGAAGGTCAACGATGTGTGGACATTGGTTGACCCACCCGAAAGAGTAAAACCCATAAGGTGTAAGTGGGTCTTCAAGAGGAAGAGGGTCACAGACGGAAAGGTGGAAACCTATAAAGCCTGTATCGTTGCCAAGAGATATCGTCAACGTTATGGTATAGACTATGATGAGATATTTTCTCCTGTGGTAATGCTCAAATCTATTCGAATTATGCTTGCGATAGCTGCCCTTCTGGACTATGAAATCGGGCAGATGGATGTGAAGACAGCTTTCCTAAATGGAGAGCTGGATGAAGAGGTGTATATGATACAACCTGAAGGATTCACATCCACTGATGAGTCTAAGGTGTGCAGACTACAGAGGTCCATTTATGGACTTAAGCAGGCATCCTGGAGTTGGAACATACGTTTTGATAGGACGATCAAGATGTATGGCTTCGTTAAGAATGGAGAAGAGCCATGTATTTATAAGTGGGCTAATGGTCCAGTAGTGGTATTTCTTATATTATATGTGGATGATATTCTCTTAATCGAGAATGATGTCGCTGCATTACAGAAAATAAAGATTTGGCTGTCGTCATAGTTCTCCATGAAGGATTTGGGAGAAGCTTCCTACATCCTAGAGATGAGAATCTATAGGGATAGATCTAAAAGGTTGCTTGATTTATCCCAGTCTACGTACATAGATACTATGCTGAAGAGGTTCAGCATGAAGAATTTCAAGAAAGGCTATCTACCGATAGGCCATGGAATTTCTCTCTCGAAGAGGGATTGTCTGACAACACCTCAAGAGAGAGAGCATATGGGTTGGATTCCATATGCTTCGGTAGTGAGATCTATCATGTACGCCATGACATGTACACGACCAGATGTGGCATACTCACTAGGGGTAGTGAGTAGATACCAATCTGATCCAGGGAAGAATCACTGGAAGGTTGTTAAAACCATCCTGAAGTATTTAAGAAATACTAAGGACCAGTGGCTTGTTTATGATGAATCGGACTTAAGACTTATAGGGTTTACAGACTTTAGTTTTCAGTCTGATCATGATGACAGCAAAAGTGTGTCGGGATTTATTTTTACCCTTAATGGTGGGGCTATCTGCTGGAAAAGTTCCAAGCAGCACACAGTGACTGATTCAGTTTGCAAGGTGGAGTATGTCGCTGCATCAGATGCTGCCAAAGAAGTGGTGTGGCTGAAAAAATTCAGCACCGAGCTTGGAGTTGCACCCTCCCTTGTTGGTCCAGTTCTGCTATACTGTGACAGCTCTGGAGCCATTGCTCAGGCGAAGGAACCAAAGGCACACCAGCGGACGAAGCATATTCTGCACCGTTACCATCTCATCCAGAAAATTATGGATCGAGATGACGTCGATCTTCAGAAGATCGAAGGAAAGGAGAACCTGGCTGACCCATTCACTAAAGCTATTGCGGTGAAGGAGTTCGACAATTACAAGTCGAAGATGGGTATTAGATACTGCACCGATTGGCTTTAGGCCAAGTGAGAGATTGTTGGGAATAGTATCCCAAAGCTAATCATCAGCCTGTTGATGGTTGTGCTTATTTTTTATATTTATACATGAATTATGAATTAATAAAAATTATTTTGGTATTTTTTATCATAAAATATTTCATCTTCTAATGAACTCCTATATTGTGGTGAAGTCCTTAGGACTATTTAGACTCGACAAAGGAAGATTTGTCATTTAGTCCTTAAATCTGTTCGCGATCAAATGATATGTTGTTACCAAAGACGATAATGTTTATCAAACATAGGTCGTTGTGTGCCATATAGGTTGGTTGTCCTCTTAACCAATGAGTGTGGAGATACTGATATGGCATATAGGTGAGATGTAAGGATACATCTGCACTAAACGTGACCGACTCCGGAGCTATTTCTGCTGTCAAGATTTACTCTAATGGAATATGGGTATAAATATCTCTCTGACCTGAGACCACCACGGTGACTTGCAAGCAACTCACTGCACTTAGGCACTGGACTACCTAAATTTTTAATTCAATGACGGAAGGCTACTGGGTGTAGTCAAGTACTTGACTTGTCGGTGCGTGTGTCAAGATGGGATTGACCACTCCAGTTTAGGAGCTGTGTACAGTCATGTTTTAATTTAGCAAAACCTTGGCCAGGGTAGTCCTTGTGAGGAGTCATAGGACTGTTTGAGTTGAGCACGATTCGGATGATCTGATCAGGGTTGACAGTTTAACCCTGAGTCATCCTAAACACAAAGGTTAAAAGGATGAATTATACAGTAACTGTTGCCCAGCTATGCAACCCAAGAGGGAGGGTGAATTGGGTTTCTAAAAATTTTAAGCCTAACTTAATGACTTATGAAAAATGTTCGTCAATAGCTAAATGAATGAGGGGAGTAAACTTAATTCAAGACTAATTGCCAAAAGCAAGAATGCAAAGAAAAAATGAAGAGTTAAAGAGAAGCAATTATGCACACCACAAACAAAAGATTTATAGTGGTTCGGTGCCAACCTTGCACCTACATCCACTCCCCAAGCTCCTACTTGGGAATTCCAATCCACTAATCTTGTATTCAACCCGAATACAAACGTCGGAAACTCCGACTCTAGCTATCCCAAGCTAGACCACTTATTTTCTGGGTACAAGCCAACCCAATACACTCCGATTCTAGGTTCGGATCAACCTTCCCTTGTTTTGGAACCCCTCTAAAACAAAAACAATCACACAAACTGAGTAAAATAATTTATAGCACAAGTAAGTACAAGAAAAGCTCCTTTAATGAGCGAATATAACTTTAAATACACTTTACTCAAGAGAAGAAGACCCTTTTTGGATTTCCTCAAAGTGGTTGGAGACTTGAATGTGCACTTGAGGAGTTGGTGAGCTTGGATTAAAGGCTTCTTCAAAGCTTTGAATGAATTCTTGATAAGGGCTGAAAAGTTGGCTTGAAAAACTCTTTTTCAAATTCTCTCTTTTGAATGCTCTTGAATGCTCTCTTGAATGCTCTTCAATTCTCTTTCCAATCTCTTACTTGTTTCCCACCTTTTGGATCCTTTTATAGCTTTAAGAAATAGAGAAAAATATTCTAGACTGAAAAAGAGCCGTTAGACCACATTAAATGAGCATTAAAAGCACTTAAAACGGGTTAAAAACTAGCCGTTGCGGAGAAATTCCATCACAGGGGTCGACTCATGGGTCGACTCATGCCTGGGGGTCGACTCATGGGTCGACCTCTATGGTTGAATATCAGAAAATAGGGTTACTGTGATTTTTGGCCTAAAAACTGTAGGGGTTGACTCATGGGTCGACTCATGCCTTGGGGGTCGACTCATGGGTCGACTCACAGGTTGTGCCAAGCCAAAAAATTCTGCGTGCCAAACAGCTCATTGTGTCATGAGCTGACTCATGGGTCGACTCATGGATTTCAAACATGCATAACTTTCAAAATACAAGTCCAAAAATAATGAAATTTTTACCAATAGATCACAAATCTTTTGTTCTATCATTTGATACTTTCAAATTAGGGTTTTGATAAAATTATGATTTTGCCCTTGAAGAGCAATAGGTCTTTTTCAAATGAAAATTATTAGTACCCCTTCAACTGCTTTGTAATCATCAAAATCAATCTAAGGAGCAACAATCTCCCCCTTTTTGATGATGACAAAATACTTGAACAAAAGCATCTATGTGAATCATGAATTTCAAAAGAATGCATTATAAGTAGTTTGAAGATAAAAAGTAGATTTATTACCAACTTATAAGTGTATTTGCTTGAGAAGAAGATTGATTCTTTTGGTATGTGATACAAGTGCTCATTTGCATAAATAGTTTGCCCATTGCTTAATGATTTGAAAATTTGCTCATTTGATTATGTGATTTTGGTATTAGAGTAGAAAATTTATTTTTGTTATCAGAGCAAGATGTATCTTGAAAATTTGCTCATTCTCATTTGATTATTTAGTTTTAGTATCAGAGCAAAAATATTTAAGTGTACCAATGCATGTCTAAGAATTAATTTGTAAAGTATATCAGATCATGTCAAATTTAAGATGTATCAGAGCAAGTTAAATTTTAAAGCATATCAGAGCATGTTTAAAGAAGTAATTTTAAATGTTGCTCATTTGCATTGTGCTTAGCAATTTATTGTATTTTTAAGTCATTTAATAATTTTACTTTTGATATTTTTCTTTAATTTCTCCCCAATTCATTCACTTTATTTTTAAGTCTTTTAATAATTTATAATTTTGCTTTTGATATGTTTCTTTTTCTTTAATTTCTCTCCCTTTTTGACATCATCAAACATTGTTAGCTCCCCCTCTTTCTCTGAACACGTTTTCTCTTTAGTGTTTCTTCAAACTTCTAGTGCTAATCATTAATGTTTGCTCCCCCTGAATACAGCAATCATTAATCAAAATATGCCATAGATTACCATAGATATGAATTATCAACAAAGAGAAGATATATAATCAAGAGATGATAGACACCATTACAAAGAGTAGATATATAATTAAAAGATGATTAAAATCATAGTTGTTTCAATACATATTTCATAACATAAAAGTCAGCTAGCTAATGTCATTACATGGCCCAAAATACAGATCCTAGAAAGAACAAGAGACTAACACCTAGGATCTAGTAAAGCTCATGACTAGATGGATCGGAGTCATCAGAGATAGGGTGAGGAGATGATGGATCTCGACCAAGAGTACGTCCTCTACCCCGTCTGCCTCTGCCACGAGTGAGGTGCTGGCACGAGCAGGTGAGCGAGATGAACTAGGAGGCTGAGAACATTGAGAGGCCAAAGACTGGACTGAAAGAGTGAGTCTAATGGAATCAAGAATGTTCAGTGCTCTCGAAACAGACTGAAGCAGAGCAGTGAACTGAGTAGATGCATGCTCACTCGAGCCTCTGATCTCTCTCCTCAATAACTCATAACCACCCTCCAATGCACCTCTGAGCCTGCAGCCTCTGCAGTAAGGTCTGTGACCTCAATAGTGCTCTCCTGTGGCTGAGGATGGGCCAAAGCTAAGACTTGCCCCTGCAAGTCAAGAACTCTCCCAGTCAGTCTCAAAATGCTGTCCTCGAGCTGCTGAATCCGAATAGACTGATCTGAGATCAACTGAAATACAGTGGAGATATGGGGATCAAGGTCTGATCAGATGAATCTAATGATGTGGATCCCGGTGCAAATGTAGAAGTGCTCCACTGACGAGAAAGCAAGGAAGCCACACCTGAGAAATCTGCTCAATCTGATCATCAGCCAATCTGAACTCTGAAGGTGGTGCTCTGCTCTCTGGCTGCTGTACTGGTGTGTACCTCCTGGTGAACTCTGAAGGGCCAGCCTTGGTCTGAAACAAACTGGATATCTGGAGATGCTGCCCTGAAGTCATGGAGAGGAGATGAGGGACCTTCTTCTTCAGCTCTGTCTTCTACTCTGTCCTCAGCTCTCTCCTCAGAACCCTTGATCCAACCACCATTAGATTTAGTGAATCCCATGCGGTGCAGAGTGTGTTGGTTGATGGTGTCTGCGTGAGAAAGCTTAGCAGATGCCTCCCCCTCAAAACTGACTCCAAACCTCTGAAAACTAGTGTGAGAGCCATACCAAAAGGTAGATGTGCCTTGGATCTGTTCAATGTCTCTCTCATGGCCTCAATCATTAAAGCAGGGAGGTTTAATGGGGTTTGAGTGATCACATGAAACATTATACAAATATCTCTGCCAGAAAGGAGGTCATGCCTACCACTCCTTGGGAAGAAAAGCTTTGTCACTAATTGATGTAAGATCCTCATTTCAATTGACAAAATTTTGGCTTCCAATTTATTCAAACTTCCCGAGTAGGTTCCTCCTAGAATTACACTGATCCCCTCTTCCTTCACTGGGAGTTCCATGTAAGAATATCCCTCACAGGGCAAATGTAGTATCTCTCCCAAAATAATAGGATCCAGACAGATATCAACTCCCTTAACTGTAGAAGTCACTGTTCCATTGCCATAATGCAGATTTTGATAAAATTCTCTAATCAGGTCTACAAAAGTAACTTCCTTGAGAGAGCAGTAAAAACCCCAACCCTGGTTTTTTATCTTTGTCCCAAAGGAGAAACCTTCTTTTTCAAAGAATCTAAAATCCACATTCTTTCCGATTTCAACCTTCCTATCAGATAGAGGGATTTTGCTAGGGCTAAGGGGAGACTGAGTGGGACCTTGAGCTGACACTGAAGTGGAATGGGAGCAGTGGAGGACTGAGCAGCTTGCCTTTTCCTGTGGACGCTTTCTTCCAGCTCACGGACCGATTTTCTTCTTTGAGGGAGCTTCATCTTTGGAGCCATTCTCACCACAAGAGCAGGCAGGGAGACTCGGAAGACCAAAAGGTGAGTAGAAGGAGGGTTACAAGAGGATGGAAAGGGATTTTGGCGGAGAGAAGAGACGGTTTTGAGAAGAACGGTGGAGCTAGGGCACGCTCCAACCGCTTCAATCAAAGGAGAAAGACGCAAAATCTCCTTTCCCAAGGAGTGATTTGAGGTGGAGAGGAGAAGGGAGAATGCTCTTGAGCTAAATCTTTAGTTTTGGAGAGAAAGAAGATGAGGATGATGGGTCTTGGAGGGAGGAAGACGAAGAGAATGAGGGATCGGCTCATGAACAGGTTTAAGATAAAAAGGAATGAACCCATGGGATATTGGCCGAAAATTATAAGTTTGCCAATGGGTCGACCCTAGGGGGTCGACTCATGATCACAAAAATTCAGAAAAAATATGAATAAATTCCAAAAAAATTTAAAATTTTGGGAGAAGGAATTTTGCTCAAAGATAGGTTGTGAGAATGATAATCTTGAGCTTTTAGGACCAAGAGAGATGATGAAAATTGATCTCAAATCGATTCCTTGGAAATGGAGAAACACTTAGGCATAAGGATCAAGAATTCCTAGATTTCTCCTAATTTCATAGAATCTATCCTCACTAAGGGCTTTGTAAAGATATCAGCTAATTGATTTTCAGTGCAAACATATTCAAGAGTTATATCTTTGTTTTGAACATGTTCTCTTATAAAATGATGTCTTATTTCAATATGCTTAGACCTTGAATGTTGAATTGGATTTTTAGTTAGATTTATGGCACTTGTGTTTCACATCTTATGGGTGTTTATTAAGTTTGATACCAAAGTCTCGAGTTGTTGCTTAATCCACAAGATTTGAGCACAACAACTTTCCGGTTGCAATGTATTCGGCCTCAGCCGTAGACAGTGCTACCGAATTTTATTTTTTGCTAAACCAGGAGATTAGGTTAACTCCAAAAAATTGGCAAGTTCCACTAGTGCTTTTTCTATCTAATCTACATCCAGCAAAGTCAGCATCTGAATATCCTAATAAATCAATCAGTGAGTCCTTAGAGTACCATAATCCTAGAGTTTGAGTACCATTTAAATATCTAAGGATTCTTTTAACAGCATTCAAGTGAGATTCTTTAGGATTAGATTGAAATCTAGCACATAAACAAACACTAGACATGATATCAGGCCTACTTGCAGTTAAATACAATAGAGAGCCAATCATACCTCTATAGTATTTTAAGTCTACACATTTACCTTCTTCATCCTTGTCAAGCTTACATGAGGGGCTCATGGTGTGCCAATTGCTTTGGAGTTCTCCAATCCAAATCTTTTGAGTAATTCCTTGGTGTACTTGCTTTGGGTGATGGAGATTCCTTCTTTTGTTTGTTTGATTTGGAGTCCGAGGAAGAAAGTGAGTTCTCCCATCATGCTCATTTCGAACTCTCCCTACATGAGCTTAGCAAAGTCTTGACAAAAAGATTCATTAGTAGACCCAAAAATTATGTCATCAACATAAATTTGTATTACTAACATATCATTTTGATTTCTTTTAATAAAGAGGGTTGTGTCTACATTACCTCTTGAAAAATTATTATTTAGTAAAAATTGCTTAGCCTATCATACCAAGCCCTAGGTGCTTGTTTTAATCCATATAAAGCTTTATTTAATTTAAAAATATGATTAGAAAAGCATGATTTTCAAATCCCGGGGTTGTTCTACATAGACTTCTTCAGCAATATATCCATTTAAGAATGCACTTTTGACATCCATTTGAAATAATTTGAATTTCATAAAGCAAGCATATGCAAGTAGAAGTCCAATGGCTTCTAATCTAGCAACAGGTGCAAAGGTCTCATCAAAATCAATTCCTTCTTCTTGATTATAACCTTTAGCAACCAATCTTGCTTTATTTCTTATTACATTACCATGTTCATCTAATTTGTTCCTAAAGACCCATTTTGTGCCAATTATTGAATAATTTTTAGGTCTTGATACTAAAGTCTATACATTATTTCTTTCAAATTGATTAAGTTCCTCTTGCATTGCATTAATCTAATTATGATCATTTTCAGCTTCTTCAATAGTTTTTGGTTCAAGATGAGATACAAAAGTACAATGATTAAATACATCTCTAAGTGAAGAACGAGTTTTTACCCCATGCATAGGATCACAATAATCAACTCCTTAGGGTGATTGTGAACATACCTCCATTCTTTGGGTAGGTCATTTGTACCTTGAGGTTGTTCTTGAATTTCTTCACCTCTCTCATCTTGTTTGTCTTCTTGTTCCTCGTCCTCTTGAGTTGTTGAATCTTTCAGAGTGATCTCCTTCATTCCTTCTATTAGAGGATCTGCATCATCAACACCCTCATTCTTCCTTGAAGGAAGATCGTTAGATTCATCAAAAATAACATGTATGGACTCCTCTACTACTAAAGTTCTTTTGTTAAAAACTCTAAAAGCTTTACTAGTGGAGGAGTAACCAAGAAAGATCGCTTCATCTGATTTTGCATCAAATTTACCAAGTCTTTCTTTGCCATTATTTAGTACAAAGCATCGGCAACCAAAAATATGAAAATATGCAATATTCGATTTTCTTTCTTTCCAAAGTTCATAGGGGATTTTCTTTAAAATTTGTCTGATCAAAGCATGATTTAAAATGTAACATGCTGTGTTAATTGCTTCCGCCCAAAAATATCTTGGAAGGTTGCTTTCACAAAGCATGGTACGGGCCATTTCTTCTAAGGTTCTGTTTTTCCTTTCAACTACCCCATTTTGTTGGGGTGTCCTAGGAGCAGAGAAGTTATGGCCAATTCCATTTTCATCACAAAAATTTTAAAGTCTTGATTTTCAAATTCAGTTCCATGATCGCTTCGAATATTTTGAATTGAAAATTCTTTTTCATTAGTGACTTTTCGGTAAAATTTAGTGAAAATATGAAAAGTTTCATCTTTGTGTGCTAAAAAGAAAACTCAAGTAAAATGAGAGTAATCATCTATAATTACAAAACCATATCATTTTCCTCCTAGACTAGTGGTTCTAGTTGGTCCAAATAAGTCCATATGCAAAAGCTCTAAAGGTCTAGAAGTTGAAACAATATTTTTGGATTTAAATGAAACTCTTGTTTGTTTACCTAGTTGGCATGCATCATAAATTCTATCTTTTTCAAAATTTAGTTTAGGCAAGCCAAGAACTAATTCTTTCTTAATTAATTTTGAAAGAGAATGCATGCTAATGTGTGCAAGTCTACGATGTCAAAGCCAACTAGTCTCATTAACTTTAGCATTCAAGGATACTAGGCATTGCATGTTTATTTTGGCTAAATCATTTAAATCTACCATATAAACATTGCCATGTCTATGTCCAATAAATTTAATGCCATCGTTAATAGGACTAGTTACAAAGCAAACAGATGATTCAAAAACAACTTTATATGCTTTATCACAAAATTGACTAATGCTTAGTAAATTATGCTTTAAACCATTAACTAACAAAATATTTTCAATATATTTGGAGGGAGTGATACCAATGTTACCTATACCGATGATCTTTCCTTTGCCATTGTCTCCAAAGGTGACCATCCCTCCATCCTTAGCATCAAGCGTGATGAATTATGATTCATCACCAGTCATGTGTCTCGAGCATCCACTGTCAAGATACCATTTCCTGTTTTCTCCTTGGGATGCTAGACATACCTGCAAGCAAAAGTCAAATTTTTGTTTTAGGTACCCAAGCTTTCTTGAGTCCTTTTTGGTTAGTCATAATGGTTCCTTTTGGAACCCATATTTTCTTTATAGTTGAGTTTGCAGATTTGTTAAAGAAGCAAGTGTATGACTTATGTCCTACTCTACCACATTTGAAATAAGTAATATTGGTAGACTTGTTACTTAAAGAGTTTACATAAATATTTTTCAGATATTTTTATTTCTTAAGGGGTTATAGCCAAGTCCAGCCTTATCATATACGGCTTTTTGATTATCAAGAATCATATTGAGTTTATTTGAGCTCAAGGTGAACTTTTCTACTATTGGTTTCAGCTTGGCAATTTCATTATTTAAGCTTTGATTTTCTTGAAGCAAGGTGGATTTTTCAATTGAAAAGTTTTCAGCTTGTTTCAATAAAGATTGATTTTTCAATTTTAGCTCTTTGTTCTTCATCCCTAGTTTCTTTAATTCATCAACTAAATCATAGAATGCTTCATGTAATTCTTCAAATGTAAAGTCACTAGGGGTTTCGAAAATTACCTCATTTTCGTGTGCCATAAGGCACAGGTTGGCTTGTTCGGTTGAGGTTTCCTCATTGGAGCTTGAGTCATCACTCGCACTCCATGTGGCCATCATGGCCTTCTTCTTGAACTTCTTGGGACTTTTCTTCAGTCGTGGACATTCGGATTTGAAGTGTCCCGGCTTCTTGCACTCGTAGCAGATAAGGGGTTGGTCTTTCTCTTTTTCTTTGCTTTGTTCTCCTTTTGTGAATGGCCTCTTCCTCATCCCCTGTTTCTTTTTTCTCAAAAATTTCTTAAATCTTCGGGTGATGAGTGCCATCTCTTCATCCTGTTCTTCATCTTCAGTGTCATCAGTTTCTTCATCAGGAGGAGCTGTGGATTTGAGGGCAATGGTTCTTTTCTTTTTGACTTCTTCCTCTTGATGCTGCTTCATGCTTAGCTCATGAGTCATCAAAGATCCAAGAAGCTCTTCTAGAGGTAGAGTGTTCAAGTCCTTGGCTTCTTGGATGGCAGTCACTTTGGCTTCTCAAGTTCTTGGCAAGGACCTGAGAATCTTTCTTACAAGCTCACTGTTAGTATAGGACTTACCAAGACTCTTTAAACCATTAATGATATCAGTAAAATGAGTAAACATTACAGTTATGGACTCATCATGCTCCATTTTAAACAATTCATATTTATGCACAAGCATGTTTATTTTAGACTCTTTTACTTGATTGGTTCCCTCATGGGTTACTTCTAACCTATCCCATATTTCTTTAGCAGATGAACAAGTAGAAATGCAATTAAATTGTTTGCATCAAGAGCACAATAAAGAATATTCATTGCTTTAGCATTTAATTGGGCCATCTTCTTATCAACCTCATCCCATTCTTTCTCGAGTTTGGTTGATTCCTCACCATCTATAATTTTAGTGGGTGTGTGAGGACCGTTCACTATGATACTCCACATATCATAGTCGAGTACTTGTATGAATATTTTCATCCGAGCTTTCCAATAGGTGTAATTAGACCCATTGAAAAGTGGAGGTCGGTTGGTAGATTGCCCCTCGGCTAGAGAAGTACCGACGTGGGTTGCCATAGATCTTTGGCTCTTTGATTGTTTAGATCAAAGAAGGGCTAGAGCACCGGGCTCTGATACCACTTGTTGCCCAGCTATGCAACCCAAGAGGGGGGGTGAATTGGGTTTCTAAAAATTTTAAGCCTAACTTAATGACTTATGAAAAATGTTCGTCAATAGCTAAATGAATGAGGAGAGTAAACTTAATTCAAGACTAATTGCCAAAAGCAAGAATGCAAGAAAAAAATGAAGAGTTAAAGAGAAGCAATTATGCACACCATAAACAAAAAGATTTATAGTGGTTCGGTGCCAACCTTGCACCTACATCCACTCCCCAAGCTCCTACTTGAGAATTCCAATCCACTAATCTTGTATTCAACCCGAATACAAACGTCGAAAACTCCAACTCTAGCTATCCCAAGCTAGACCACTTGTTTCTCGGGTACAAGCCAACCCAATACACTCCGATTCTAGGTTCGGATCAACCTTCCCTTATTTTGAAATCCCTCCAAAACAAAACAATCACACAAACTGAGTAAAATAATTTATAGCACAAGTAAGTACAAGAAAAGCTCCTTTAATGAGCGAATATAACTTTAAATACACTTTACTCAAGAGAAGACCCTTTTTGGATTTCCTCAAAGTGGTTGGAGACTTGAATGTGCACTTGAGGAGTTGGTGAGCTTGGATTAAAGGCTTCTTCAAAGCTTTGAATGAATTCTTGATAAGGGCTGAAAAGTTAGTTTGAAAAACTCTTTTTCAAATTCTCTCTTTTGAATGCTCTCTTGAATGCTCTTCAATTCTCTTTCCAATCTCTTACTTGTTTCCCACCTTTTGGATCCTTCTATAGCTTTAAGAAATAGAGAAAAACATTCTAGGCTGAAAAAAAGCTGTTAGACCATATTAAATGAGCATTAAAAGCACTTAAAATGGGTTAAAAACTAGCCGTTGCGGAGAAATCCCGTCACAGGGGTCGACTCATGGGTTGACTCATGCCTGGGGGTCGACTCATGGGTCGACCTCTGTGGTTGAATACCAGAAAATAGGGTTCTGTGATTTTTGGCCTAAAAACTGCAAGGGTCGACTCATGGGTCGACTCATGCCTTGGGGGTCGACTCATGGGTCGACTCACAGGTTGTGCCAAGCCAAAAAATTCTGCGTGCCAAACAGCTCATTGTGCCATGAGCTGACTCATGGGTCGACTCATGAATTTCAAACATGCATAACTTTTAAAATACAAGTCCAAAAATAATAAAATTTTTACCAATAGATCATAAATCTTTCAAATCAGGGTTTTGATAAAATTATGATTTTGCCCTTGAAGAGCAATAGGTCTTTTTCAAATGAAAATTATTAGTACCCCTTCAACTGCTTTGTAATCATCAAAATCAATCTAAGGAGCAACAGTAATCATATTCATGTAGGTTCTGAGTGTTGCGATTGCGACCATTTGACCTATCCGGTCATCGGGTATCATTGCTAGATGGTCACTTTGATTAGTACAGGAATTGGTTCCTGTGCTATCGGCTTAGGTTCGAACCTGCGGGGTCACATACATTAGAGGTTCTTATCTGATCTGATGGCTGATGTAGAATCCTACATATTTGAGACTCAGTGATCGAGAATCAGGATTCTCTGATCATGAGTTTCACACATTATGGGTATCGAGGTCAAGAGTCCCACTGATTGGAAATTTTCGATCAGATTTACATATCGATGAATTCTGATGCCTGATTGCCCATCGAATTTGGATTCAGTATTTATGAGATTTAATTAATAATTTGATCGCTAATTAACTCAATTTAATTGAGTAATTATTTTTGGATCAAGACCAATTGAATTGGATTCAGTTGGGTTTGACCTGATTAGGTTAAGAGTTGACCTAATCGTCGAGATGGTTTGGTCCCTGATTTGATCAGGGGTTGGGCTTAGTCAATTTCTGATTTGATTAGGATTCTATTAAGCCTAATTAAGCCTAATTAAGTTAGGTTTAAATTAGTCTAATTGGACCTAACTTATTTGGTTCAATTAGGTTGGTTTAAATAATTAAACCACCTTGACCCAATCTCCATGCGCCACCTCACTTCCATTGCACCCATTTGGATTCATGAGAAGGAACTTCTCATGAATTTTTTCTCATGCCAAGCCCTCTCCACACCCCACTTTAATGTGCCAAATGGATGGATAAGGATGATTGGTTGGCCATTCAAATTCAAAATAAAGTTTGAATTTGAATGGGAAATCAATCTTTGCACCTTATCCCTTTTTTTACGCCCTATTTATTACATGAGAAAAAGTTTCTCATGAAATCACTCCATGCATAATTTAAGCCATGCCTCACATCTTTAGTGGATAAGGGATGAGTTGGTGTCCATTTGAATTCAAAATTTGATTTGAATTCAAATGTGCAATTACTCATCTTTATCCTTTCTTTTGGATAAGACGTTTGACGTTGTTATAAAAGGAGGAGAAGAGTGGGGCATGCAAGAAAAAGTTTTTTGGAGAAAAATTTTGAGGCGTGAGAAGTCTTGTGCATGAGAAGAAAGTCCATATCCTTCCAATAGAAAAAGAAAGAAAAGAAAGAAAAATGGGTGCAAGGTTTTCAGTGAGTTTTTTAGAGTTTTAGCCTGGGGTTCGAGAAGTGAAAAAGTGTGCTACGAGTATCGTGAGCTCACAAAATCTTAAAAAGATCTTCAACATCCTCTCAAGTACATCTATTGATGATTCAGAGTATCTGAAGAATCGACAGACATCGATCGAAAGAGTTCGATCAGCATCCACCGTCAAAAGGGCTCTACAACGAGCTAGCACTCGTGAGGAGTCGATCAGACCGAGAGCTTTGTGTGGATGATCCACAGAGATTAGACATACTGTGTGGTTATATCGCGATGATCAGACTCTCCCGATGCTGATCAGATTGTGGTGATCTACTACCCGCTCAAAGGTATTGTGTTCTGAACACATTACAGTAAAGTGTTTACTGTTCGAATTTGAATTTTAAATTTAAATGAATGCATGCTATATATTATATTTAGATCCTAGTATATCATAAATTTATATTAATTAATTAGATTAATTAATATCTTTCCACTGTAAAATCATAATTTTAAAAAAAATTTAAAATTACCATTTTACCCCTGCACTGAATTTTCCCACACAAGAGGGGCGTCAGAAGGGTTGAGGCATAAGACATTTCTTATGCAATTCTCTTTTCATTTGTTGCACAAATAATCAGCCTTCTTA